>NC_089799.1:37009613-37109613 GCF_040412425.1 Macrobrachium rosenbergii | reverse complement strand
GAGAAATGTTCTAATTTTTCCCATCACATATTTGGGTGAGGAAATATCCCTCATTTTCCAAATAACTATGGGAGAATAAAGGAAAAACATAGGTTTTCCTTATCACGTCTAATAATGAAAGCTGTATCAAGATCTTCAAGTCTTTAATGATATTCGTGTGTGGGCTTACTCTATAATTTCATTTATTCATACGAGTTGTGCAATTCTCAGCAGGCAAGTAATAGTCTCCCATCTTGGCATGCTACTGTACTTTCACAGTAGAGACACTAACAACTTCCATTACTTACCAACACGACTCTCATACGAAAGAAGCCGACTCTCCTATGCAAGAAGCCAAGTCTTTGCCACTCATTTCTGCTATTAGAGAAAATGTCCTTATACAGCAATGGAACTGCAATGGAAAAGGACACACGGGAACTAATAATAACAGAGATTTATTCTTATAAATTATCCTTATTTAACTAGGTATTACAGAAGGAAAAACAGTGGCAAGTAAATCCACCACCAGTGGTATCTTCCTGACTGGCTGCTGAAGCAAGTGGCTGAGCTAGATTTCGACAACAAAACTTGCAACTATATTTCATGATAGAGACAATCTAGTAATTTCCAGGTGTTAACTTGAATTATAACAAAATGTGCATCCATTAAACATCTTTACTAGGTAGATGCCTTTTAGGATGCTAACAAGGTACTAGGTTGCTACAGAGTAAAAGGAAATTAAAGTTTACGTTTGGATTTGAAGTGATACAAGACCTGATCGAGTTTTCATGGTCAGTGGACTTGGATAAGGTGAAACGGAGCTCCGTTGGCTTCCAAGTGAGCGAAAACTCGATCAGGTCTTGTACCACTTCAAATGCAAACGTAAAATTTAATTTTTTTTACTCTATAGCAACCTAATACTTTATTAACCTATCACTGAAAACTCAGTCCTCTTGTTCATGAAGTTGGAGTCTAAATTATTTTTTCTTATATTCAAGGACAAGGTAGTATGGGGCTGTTGGCTGAGGCTTGTGGGTGTTGTGTAGGAATAAAAAAAAGTGGCCCATGTGCAGGCTTCTCAGAGAGTACTGCTGCTTGTCTCTGTAAGTTTGCATGTAAGGGAGGAAGCTTCCTAAGCTCCCTGTAGAGCCCTGAGAGCTCTTCTTCAGGCTGGATATTGGATTTAGAGGATGAAGAACTTGCCCAGAACACTGGGCGTTTCATCAAAAACCAGTCAGTTGTCGTTGCACTGAAACTTCTAGAAGTCAAAATAAAAACCATAAGTAACACGCCACTGTACAGTACTAACACAACAATAACAGAGATGATGAGAATCATTCAACAAAAGGCGATGCTATATCCATAATAACACTGCATAGACTTCAAAACATACAGCCCTTACTTGCTATTTTAAATCGTTCCTGTTAAACAAAGGCCAGTGAGATTATATGCATAACAATATCGCATTGACTTAAAAAAATACAGCCCTTACTTGCTATTTTAAATCGTTCCTGTTAAACAAAGGCCAATGAGATTAGAAAGGAACCTAACATATTCTCTTACGAGGAAAGACCATTAAGCAAACTTCCAAAGAGCAAAACGTCCATTCCTAACGCCAACCATAAACCCTAAACCACAAGCAAATATGACTTTATCCAGATTCTCCGCCGGTGAAGAATAAATGTAACCTACACTTCTCTATTCTTTCTGTCTTTTCGTTACCTCTTTGTTCCCAACTGAAGACGAAAGGACGTAAAGTGAACTTTTAAATCGAGCAAATATATTCTCTGTATACCTAGGGCAAGGAGATGATAATGAAGGCACGAGGAAGAGTGTTAGCCGAGTGCCGTCGTCAGAATGACAAGTGTTACAAGTGTCACAAGGGCGTTATGTGTGAGAATAAATGATTATAGAAGTGCACGAGCGTCAGCGGAAAAGAGAGAGAGAGAGAGAGAGAGAGAGAGAGAGAGAGAGAGAGAGAGAGAGAGAGAGAGAGAGAGAGAGAGAGAGAGAACAAAAAATAATTAATCTGCTTCAAGTTAGGAAGGAATACTATTAATAACAAAATGCAGGCAGTGACAATTATAAACACTCAATACTACATATGAATAGAGAAATAATTATAACAAATAAAAAAAGGGGAAAGCGGCTCACTGAATTCCTTAAAAGGATTTATCATTGGTGCATACTATTGCAGCCTGAAGAAAAAAAGAGTATATGGAGTAACTTTGATTCCTAACGTTGTATTTGTTAAAAAAATTTCAGCTTCCATGGTTAAGACAAACATACACAGCTTTGCACTTGATTCTCACAAAGTTGGTGAAGAACAATGAGTAAGAGTCTCTACGTCTCACTCATTACTGAGGAACTTGGAAATTCGACCCTTTAAATGCTTAAAGGTCAATGGGAACAAGAAACGCTCGTAGTCTAATTTCTGCCAATGACAAGGTGGCCAGGAGTTAACATATGCAGTCACTATGAGAATGTCAAATTACAGTCTCTCGTTTCCGTGGTATCAAATCATATTTCCAGAGATCCTGGACCTATCAGACTTATGTACCTGGCAAACTCTCTCAATTTTACAATATAGGACGAAGCAGTCGTGACTGATCGACTGATTAATTTAATGTTCTCTGGCATCGGGATAACTAAGGTCATTGACCCCAATATCAATTGTTGAGAAGGACAAAATTTATTCAAAACCTATGGACATGATAACTAGATTATGTATATATATTAGACTCTACGAGCGTTTCGTGTTCCCATAGGCCTTTAAACATTTACGGGTCGAATTTCCAAGTTTCTCAGAAATGAGAGAGATCATTATTCTTCACCAACTTTGTGAGAATCAAGTACAAAGCTGTGTACGTTTGTCTTAACCATGGATTTTGCAGATACTGCAAATGGGACCCCCCCCCTAAATAAAAAGCACTGAAGAATTATTCTGAAACTGCAGTGACTTGTGTATTACTGTTTCACGAGCCCAGTAGGTGACATATCTCAATTTCGAAAATGTTCCAGATACTACAGTTTTCAATTTTAGGGCAGTATATGACAATTATCATTTCTTAATAAAAGTAATGAATAGTTAAATGCTGAAAAACAACAAGATTTTGTCTTTCTCTACGCATAATTGAAACTGGTCTGTATTTTCCAACTGCTCAATTACGCTGTTTTTTGTAATTTGTTTATGTATCTGTAAATATGATAACTTCTATAACACCATGTACATTAAAAACATCTTGCCAACAGAGACATATTTTACATCAGTGCTTTTTCAAGCCGTCATTTAGTTTGAAGGAACAAATGAGGACACGATAACGACTAATCTTATTTTCACTTTCTCAAACATGCTTCTTCTGCTGTTTCACTGCGAAGACACGAACGGAATAAATGAGACAAATGAGACAAATATAAAAATGAATGCGGAAAATTAAATATGGAACAGAAATCTACATAGCTGATTTCACTCACTGTGGAGAGTGGAATCACGCGCCACTACTGCAGATTCTTGATGTAGGTGTCTGTGTGTAATTTTCACCTTTTGCTTTTTCCTCTATTCATTGGTGGCACCTAAAAGGTACAGTTTTCGGGTCTCAGAAAGTCCTTAGGACTAAGTTTGCTACCTCATGTCCATGCCCATGTCTTAATCACACCGTACCCATTCACAATGCTGCGTCATTCACCTCTACATATAAACTTTTCAATATATACAATTACCCATTCACAATGCTGCGTCATTTCCCAATACATATAAACTTTTCAATATATATATACAATTACCCATTCACAATGCTGCGTCATTTCCCAATACATATAAACTTTTCAATATATACAATTACCCACTCACAATGCTGCGTCATTCACCTCTACATATAAACTTTTCAGTATATACAATTATGCAAAGTAGAAAATATAAAGGGGGAAATATGCTATTATAAACAAAGAAAATATATGAAAAACTAAAAGCACTTATGTATACCTTCAAGAAGACTCTGGAAGGTTATTACAAGACAGCAAAGGCACACCAAGACTTAAGAACAGCTGTTATATGGTTACCACCAAGTCTAATGGAAAAATATAAATACTACCATACCTTACATTAGCAACCCTACTAACATAATAATAATAATAATAATAATAATAATAATAATAATAATAATAATAATAATAATAATGCTTCTGTTCCTTTGGAAGGATAGAAAACCTAATGAGAATGCGCTTATGTTGTTCAGAAAGAGAAAAAAATAAATTATACATAACGTTTCTTGGCTAAGCCAATTAAAAAATAGTCGAGGACCCATATGGGCTTTCGTCAATGAGGACGGAGTTAAGAGATTCGTCGAGTGCGGCACAATTTAATACACAAGATCACGAACACAGGGAAGAGAGAGAGAGAGAGAGAGAGAGAGAGAGAGAGAGAGAGAGAGAGAGAGAAATTATAAAAAAATGAAGGTCAAGGGATGCACAAGCGAGAGTTACAAATCTAATAAACGAATACTCGGCGTTTCTTTTTTTATTCTTTCATTTTTCAGGCAGTCTCTGTAAAAAGGCGAGTTGCTTGCTTCCAACAGAGAAAGAAAATCTGAAGACTTCTCTTTAAACGACCAGCTTTCTTGTTATCACTTCCGTTTCTTCGCCTTAACAAAAAATAAATAATAAGTGACGAGGGATATCTGTGCCAGAGAATATCTGCCGAGCGAGCGTGAGAATGAGCTCGGGTAGACCTAGAGAAAAATATCTAATTTCACTTGGAGGTTAATTAAGGACAGCTTACGTCACCCTTCAAAGAATACACACTCGCTCGGTCTCTCTCTCTCTCTCTCTCTCTCTCTCTCTCTCTCTCTCATAATTCCCTTCTTCCCCTTATCAAGACCTCTGGAGGGGGGAAAAAGTGAGGTATGTGCATTGTCATTCTTTTCATTCCTGTGACCCTCAGTTCTCATTATTCCTGTCATTCGCTCCCTTGAGCTTTTCCTCTTATTTTCTTCCGATGGCGAGGAGGGGAGCGAGGTGAGAACTGGCGCCCTTTCCCACTGAATGTGTGACTGTATCAGTCGTCTTTTAACTATTCCCGACGTATTTTCTCTTATCTAATAGTTTTTATCGCGTTTGTTTTGCTTGCATACTGACAGTCCTCTTCTCTACTGTCATCTTTCGTACCTACAGATATTCAATTCTTTCACCAATTTTACCGTCCCCATTTTGACAATCATTTTCATTTTATTCCAGGTTTTAAAAATATTCCCCTCGGAGAGAGAGAGAGAGAGAGAGAGAGAGAGAGAGAGAGAGAGAGAGAGAGAGAGAGAGAACAAGTTATTGGTATCAACATGACGCGAACGCGCAAAGTGACAACAGTTAAGAAAAAAATCCCTTGAATTGCAATAAATGCATTTTTCCATCTATCCGACTACGACATTCATTCAACGCCTGCACACACACACTAACTGGTCAAATCATACCTAACTGTGTTTTACTTTTATGTTTGTGTTTCAAACGGACGTCAAAGCAATGAGACAAACGTTCCCCGTCAGCTGGCAAGTTACGTCCATCAATAACACAACCCATTTGGTCTTTTTCTATACACCTGATATGCGACGCAAAGTCAGCCAAATAACCCGGATTCGCAATTTGAAATATGCTACCAGCTTCAGTGGCCATGTTTCCACGGTAATCGCTAAACGATGAATGCATTACAGAAAACAATTCGGAACAATTAGCACGAAATGATGGAGTTTCAGTTTCCGACCCAAATGTCAGAATGTTAGTTTCGATAAATATATATATATATATATATATATATATATATATATATATATATATATATATATATATATATATATATATATATATATATATATATATATATATATATATATATATATATGACTTTTATCACATCACCGTGATTCATATACAATCAGTAAGCTACAAACGTCCTTTAATATCCAATTCGCTCTACCTCGGAAATAATATATTTTCATATATGTCACCGAAGGGGAATTTTTTGAGTTGATAATAAGTTCGTCGTCCCGTGGGCTCGAACCAGCGAAGGACAAGAACTCAGGACTACAGTGGACGCTTAACCCACGCGGCCAGCAAGTGAGGGTCGTATATATATATATATATATATATATATATATATATATATATATATATATATATATATATATATATATATATATATATATATATATATACATATATATATATATATATATACACTTTATATTTATATATACTTTATATACATATATTGCGCATTATTTATGGATTTATTCAACTTATGCGGGTGGGTGTAAGGTTGCATTTCTGAACTTGCTTGAAGGCGTTGCCTGCAACACTATACGATTACCGTCCGTATCAATATATAACAACGGGAGTAGGAGTATTCATGGATGCAAATCTGAACTGTGCTACATTCCCGATATCAAATAAAAATAAAAGCAAAACTCTATCACCTATTACCCATCCAAAAGAACATTAAGGGCCTGCTATACTCGAAAAAGCGTCCATGAAAAAACAATATCAGTCCAAACAGAGACGTGAAAAATATTAACAAACAAACAGCGTCACCTGACAGCAGTTTTCGCAGCAATCACAACCTACAGTGGAGGAACATAATTTAAAAGACTGACATAACGCTTCAAGCGATGCAAGCTCAAAATGATTACTTTTTATTATATTACTGTGTCTTTCAGTGTTTTATACAACAGCTTACTGTCAGTATTTCCGCCCTTTATCCACAAATAAGCAGTGAACTGCTGGCCATTATGTTGTATTTATCGCCAAAAAAACTTCTTTTCTCTGATGAGAGAGAGAGAGAGAGAGAGAGAGAGAGAGAGAGAGAGAGAGAGAGAGAGAGAGGTTCTCTTGCAGAGATCGTAACTCCAGCCACGATGGTTAGTACACCCTTGCAAAGATTTTGTGGAATCTCCCGAACCGTCATGACCACAAATGCGCCCACGAGAGGATCACAGAATTGGTCACTGAAACATAGTGTTCTTTCGATAACCGTAGGTCTGAATTTGTCTGAAACCTCTCAGTTATTGTTCTGTGGTGTGTCTATAACAGATTTTCTAATTATTATTCTAACTGAAACACTATCGAAGTTGCCTATACCACGGCACTTCAGCGGTAGACAGATATAGAGGCTTATCTAATACTTTTAGGTTTGAAAATTGTCTGAAACTTGGTGTTTTGGATGGAACACTGTCATGAAACTTGTCAAAAAACTGTATGTGATTATACTCTGGCTGCTCTAGCGTGAGGGTTAAAAATGGATTAGTTTCATTTACGAGTGGTGCCAAACTTGTCATTCTCATTGAAAACGTAATGAGAAAAAGGAAACTATCTGATAACGAGATTGAATAAAAATTACACTCAATGGAACCAGTTTGTTATTAATGAACACAATTTGTAACTCTCTCAAATTATTCTTCAATCACAATACAAAAAACGTGGATACGCGCTGCCACATCAGAATAAGCTGCTCCTGACTTTACGGAGCCACAAACCCCTTTTTTTTTTTTTTTTTTTTAAACCCGGATAGTCCAAGCTCCTCGTCGAGAGTCCATTATATTCAAACTCATGATTCTATTTACAATGTACCGAAAATGTTTAGACCTCCCAGGTTTGATCTGAAAAGTTTTCATTCATTCCTGTAATGCGCAATGACCATGAAGTGTTGAATTGCTGAGTAAAAATTATACATGAAACCCAGGATTTTTCTCCAAAGGGTAATATGATAAAAAATAAGCTCTGCCAGTCAGCACATTTCAGAATTTAAGATTAAAGACTAACACGTTTTTGAATGGCCGAGAGAAAGTAAATTCCCACTAATAGTTTACTCGCAACACATAGAGAGAGAGAGAGAGAGAGAGAGAGAGAGAGAGAGAGAGAATCTGACTGCATTTCATGAAACGGATTCAAAACACTTGACGTTTCTGGACTCCTATCACATATAGATTCGCCGATAAACTCAAAGGGAAAAGTTGAGTATTAGTTAATCACTGCTAAAGTTGCAATGTAAATTAAATATAAAGCCTAGCCATCAGGCAAGAAAACGAAAGTTATCAGACGTATACACATTTCTCGGATAATAATAATAATAATAATAATAATAATAATAATAATAATAATAATAATAATAATAATTTTTAGGTTGTCAACCGATCTACTCTTCCAGTTAGATCAGGAAGCAACTTGCTCAGTATATATATTATATATATATATATATATATATATATATATATATATATAAATATATATATCGGACTTATCCGCAGCCGACTGATATATATATATATATCCCGGGATTATATATAATAAATAGGTTTATAAAAAGCAAATATATACAACACCTTCTAAAAAAAAATATATAAACATATATACCCGCGCAACAACTTCTCGCTGCTGGGAAGAAATATATGATACATGAAACATATATATGTATATAGCCAAATCAAAAAGTCCTTATATGCTTATATACAAAAATGGGAAAAAGCACGTTAGAATATATATATATATATATATATATATTTTTTTTTTTTTTTCTCTGAAGGGGGGTTAATAACTCCCTCTTTACAGAGAGCACGAGAAACACTCCGTCCAAAAGCAAGAATTACTAAGGAACTCACAAGTAGATCAATGACACGTCCGGCAATGTCATTTAAAACACAGAAAATCACTAAACTTCTATAATGGGTGAGACAGTGTCCAAAGACAACGAATCGTTAACTACGAACTCATTCTTCCCCTTCGTTCACGTTTGACAAGGTCAGCATTCAATTCTGCCCACGCGGACACGAGGTTCATAACGGGCGTGAACAACTGCCACACATTAATGATTTTGCGGGTCTTGGCCTGGTATTCTTAGGAACAATTGTTTTAAAAAAAAACTTCTTAGATATGTTACCCTCTCCTTTTTAATCATTCAGGAACGGTCCGACCAGACACAGCACGTGCTGCCCGCTGATGCTGCCCGGGGCCTCATCCATTCAGGCGGTCCACCAGAGCACGTGAAATCCTCTCCTTCTCTGGCCATGAACGAAGGGGAGAGAAATCTTTTCCCACGCTCTCCGCGACTTGGGGGATGCCCTACAACCTACATTGCATTCCACTCCGTGCCATAAATTCTGGTTACCGGGGATTTAGCTTCCTGACCTGTGGGAAAAAAATATTTTCGGGTCTATTCTTGGTTCTCATATTTAACGAATGTTTGGTGATATATGAAGGACACGAAAGGATAAGTGGATGGCTGGGTGGATAAGCGGATGTTTAAACAGATGGAAGATTCAGCATCTAATGATGGCATATTAGAGAAACAGATGTCAGCTGAGCTGGCCTGGCGGGACTTCACATGCTGTGAGCAAAACGACTCGTAGATCAAATGATAATTGGACTGACATCGAAAAGATAGATGAGGAGCCACTTGCGCTGTATAAATCAAGCATCTGAATATAATTATGCATTTATAGAATAAATGTGTGAAATGAACTCTCACGCTAGCCTTAAAACGAAAAACCTAACCTCTCGGCCTTATGCGCATGCGCTATTTCGCAGTTTATTACCGTAAAGTGCGTGCAAAGTTGCAAGTGTGGATGTGTAACTTATAAATATGCAAACGTGTTCTGCATGTGCTTGCTTGCTTCAATACATATTTATATATATATATATATATATATATATATATATATATATATATATATATATATATATATATATATATATATATATATATTACAGAATAATATTTTGTATCTACGTTTACATTTATGTTATACTTAGCCAAAACCAATCTATTTTTATGAAATACAACGATCAAAGTGAAACACAAAACAGGAAGCACTCACTCAGTTATCAATTACCAGTTTGTCACTGAAATTCCGGACAGGAGTTTACAATATTGTAGGAAAATTCAGAACAAGTATGAAATCTCAGTTACTGGTTCGGACAGAAAAGTCACTATTCGCATAACTAAGAAGTTAACGTTTTTATCGGAATGGTCTTGTATAGGTGAAAATGTTAAGAAATTACAGCAAAACTGCTGTCCTTGAATGGTAGAGTTTTCGGTTAGCACTGTGCTAGACCCGAGTTCGAGTCTCCGACCTGCTAATGAAGAATGAGAGGAATTTATTTCTGGTGACAGAAATTCATTTCTCGGTATAATGTGGTTCGGATTCCACAATAAACTGTAGGTCCCGGTGCTAGGTAACCAATTGGTTCTTAGCCACGTGAAATCAGTCTAATCCTTCGGGCCAGCCCTAGGAGAGCTGTTAATCAGCTCAGTGGTCTGGTTAAACTAAGGTGTACTTATAGAGATTACAACTCAGTTTCCAAATCAATACTACCTTCTCCGTCCTCAACCCTGTGAACTTTCAACATTATCAAGCATAAAAAAAATATTCACAAACATTTACACAAGTTACACAATACCGTATAAAGACAATTGTTGAGTTTATCCTTTGGAAGAGAGATCCTTCAAAATTTTTGCACGGCGCATCAAACATCTCTTAGGCTAGTTTTGTAAGTACCAGGAATGAAAAATTCTATGAAAATAAGTGGTACATAAAATCGGATATAAAACTACAAACTCTTTCTAAAACTTCCTGTTCTCTAACCTAACACATTACTTTGGGTGCAGTTTAACTAATATCCCAGGATTCGTTAAGTGAGAGAGAGAGAGAGAGAGAGAGAGAGAGAGAGAGAAGGGGCCAAAAACCAAAAAACTTATTTCTTATGATTCATAACACTGATTCAGTGCAACTGCAAGACTCAACGGATTCAACTGGAATTTAGTGAAAATAAAAACAAATCTATTTAACAATGACTGAGCATCAGAGTAAAACAAAACATCACACTAAGCAGCAAATATATATAAAAAAAAAATCCCGAAAAAGATATATCAAATTTTGCTGTAAAGGTGTTTAGTCTTCATACCTTCACTGCATTACACATCAGTATTAACATATAATTATACACACACACATATAATATAATATATATATATATATATATATATATATATATATATATATATATATATATATATATATATATATATATATAATAAGGTATAATAGCACTCGTGATGTCTGTCAGAAGTGTTTCTATCTAATCTTTCAACACGATCTCGACCTAAATGTTACTGACAGACGAGTAGCCTTCAAATCAGGGCTACATTCCTTAACACTATGACATGATTCTGGACCCGTGGCAGTAAACAAAATCTTCCAATGTGACATTCGTAACGTCTCCTGAGGAAGAGTATCATTAAGAATTATAGCTGGCCATAGCCTTCTGCACTATCCCACGACTTACGGGGCATTACTAAGTGTCAAGAACTGTCATGGCACTGCTGAACTTTGTTTCCCATGACACCTACTGTCACCGGTCACGCACGTGTCTAGAGGCTTTGACAACTTGTTCAGTTTCATAAAAGAAAAGCGAGGGCTCCGATCAATAATGATTACTGGCTGAGCGAATGAAAACCTTGTGAGACAAGTTCGAAATTCTGAGGATATGACACAACTCTCTGTAATCCATTTATATTTCAAAACACAATGAAATGGCAATGGTCTTTGTGAGAACATAATCTGTTATGAATGCGCGTGGGCTCTCTCTCTCTCTCTCTCTCTCTCTCTCTCTCTCTCTCAGAATCTTTTCCGTTGGGTTTCCTCCCCTCTCCTTCAACTCATCAAGATGTTTTCTCTCGTATTTCCGTCTCATTACTTCACGCGGCTGACGGTCGACTGAAAATGTGTTTGTTTGTTACTGTGGAACGATGAACTCCTTATAAGTCGTGCTACTGAATTCTTCAATATTTAACCTAGCCAAAAATATAGTGGATAACGCTGCACCATTATTTAGTTGAAATACAGTTCGTTCAAGGTAAAAATATCGCTAAAAATATTTTATATACGCATTATTGATACAGCTTATAAACTTTACTACACAACATACATCGGACGTTTCGCATAATGAATTATTTCCTGAAGACATGGCACTCCGCATACATGCAAAGACTCATAACAAAGACAATAATATACCTTTTCCTAAGTTACCTCTTACGCCAGATATCCCACTAATACACTACAATTTCGAAGATTGTCATCAAACATTATTATACTGTAAGGCTAGTGATCGAGATACACAAACGATTAACTCCCAAAATCATCAATGATTGCAACAGCCAGAATGCTTGTAATTAGCGCCCACGATATTCTCCCAAATCCATTTTCCAAAAGGACCCATAAATGAAAGTATTACTTTAGTCAACGATGTTCAGTGGCCCTAATTATTCGCATTTGACCGAAAATCATTAACGGATAACAAATCTCTGTAACCGCACACCTGTTCTCGATTACGAGAGAGAGAGAGAGAGAGAGAGAGAGAGAGAGAGAGAGAGAGAGAGAGAGAGAGAGAGAGAGAGAGAGAGAGAGAGAGAGAGAGAGAGAGACATCTGTTAAAGGAGTGGAGCAATGGCCAAATACCACATGGTTTGTTAAATTGATGACCAGGTGTTTCTCATTCAATAATCCATCAAATGAATTCATATTCATTAAATCTGCTGATTTATATCCTAGATCCAACCACTCCTACTTACATATGCTAGAATTAATGCATGCTAATACATGCACAGCACTTACATACACACATATCCATTTTGTGATGTGTATTTATATGTACACATAAACCCGCAAGTGTTCATATACATTCATAACAATGACTTTTAACTGATTTGTGCCGGCATTCAGATAAATGAATATAAAATTAAAAAATATATAAGCTGAAATGAAAAAAATAATTAAATATTCATATATATACACACATACATACATACATATACATATATACATACATACATACATACATACATATATATATATATATATATATATATATATATATATATATATATATATATATATATATATATATATATATCTTACGTTACAGGTGTGGGCAAACGTAATTTACTGAAAAATGGAAAGGGTAAAGGTCGCCAAAAATTTATAATTACTATAATTAATATAATTCATTTAACACTTGCAAGCAAAACGAGAAACAGTAAAGGAAGGCCTTAATAGTATTGCAAATTTCACATAAGGTTACTTTATACAGCTGGGATTATAAATCTAGACTACTTTGTGCGGTGAGATTTACTAGCTTGATTAATGCAAGGCTTATGAGCGTACCTGGAGCTTGGTGGGATGCAGTGGAATCCAGCACAGTTAGCACATTTCCTGTAAGAGAAAATGCCTGAATTAATAAAGTACCTAGCATGCACCCAAATGTCACAAATATAGGATAATATTATGGCCGCTTTGTTAAGGCTGCAGGAGATACTATGCGATGAGGTGGCTTCTCCAGTGAGTCACATTTTACACAAGATAACGGCACTGCGGTCAGGTCACTAAATTCAATGACATGTAATTTCACTCAACAATATGATAAAACACGAGGGGTTTAAGAGAGGAAATGGCTTTCCCTTTTGGTCCGCCAGTTACAAAAGAATAGAGGATTGGGTTTTGGGATGAGGATTTGGCAGGATGGTTGAGAGGAAGAGGATTTTAGGATTCGGTCAGGTTGTGGAAATCGAGGATCTTCCAAACAGACAACCAATTGGCTTTTACTCCTGTTGCACAGAGTAGTTGAAGAAAAACACATGCTTCGCCAGAATGATCGTCAATTGAACACGTTGATAGGAGAGGGGGACAGCCGGGTTTGACGTTGAACTGGGCACCATGTGAAATTTTAATAAGGCCTGGGCCAGATTGATCATCAGTCGAAGGGTAAGTAGAAGGGCTTCCCTGGATTGGTTGTTGGGAAAAGTGTAAGCGGGAACGGACCGACACCGTCTATTCTTTCGGAGGTTAGCACGAGGAAAGGGTAAGCAGGAGCGGGGCACATCTGCCCTCTACAGAGGTCATTGTGAGAAGAAGCACCCCATCATGTCACAAGCCTGTAGCTGCCCAGCCGTTGGGTGGGTGGAACTTGCTGGGAGAAAGTTTGCTGAAGTGGGCATCGTCATCAGCTCAGCTGCTGTTGGTTGGGTTCAGGTCCTTGTCGGTCAGGTAAGGGCGGAGCCAACTGGCGCTGGTGTTGTCTGGAAATGAAAGACCTCGAGGAGTAGACTGGATAGGGGGTTATGGTAGGTGGTGGTAAGGTCTCAAGGTGTGGTGACCACATGGGAAATGGCGCCATGTTTCATGCAAATTCAAAACACTAATCAGTTTTCAGATTTCTTAGTTGGGGGAAGGCGCTATCTATAACAGCTCCCCGTTTCAGCAGATATCCTGTTCTCAAATGGGACAGAAGCTCTGTAAGTGAGGGCTGAAGCCAACTACCACAGTGCCACAACCTTGAGCCTCATTAAGACATTTATAAACTAACTTTAATGCAAGTTACTATTAAGAGCTGCTTGGGTATTTACTCTACATTTTAAATGAGAAGTTCGATTACAGGATAACAGACTCTGAGCTACATTTAGCTTGATAAGAGCTATGTTACAGTATTCTGCCAGTGAGGCATTAATATTGAAGTATGACAACACAGAGCAACCTAGCACAGCAAAGAACGAGACGTATAATTACGTTAACACGACTGGTAAGAACATTAGGCAAAGTAACATATAAATAACACAAGTTAGAAAAAATACATGCATGAACTCCCAGATAAAATCAAAATTTTATACGAAAACAAATAAATAAGGGCCAAGACTGATCCTGAGGTTGCGACTCTGGGGAACTACCAACGCCTATTGTAATTTTATCATTCACCCAGACTAACTTACTCACTATGTCTATGGGTTCTATGTATAAGGAACTGCACGGTGCTGTTAGAGCACTAGTGATGGGAGAGCACACCTACTCTTACTGTAGGTGCTTGCAGCAGCAAGCACTGACCTTCCAGCTGTAGTTCTGGAGGGGCTTGATGCTCTTGACCTTCCAGTGGTATCCCTGGAGGTCTGGGCCCTTGATGCAGTTAGCCTTCCAGTTACTTTGCGTGGGAGGAGCTGGAATCACTGTTGTTGAGTGAAGACAACGACGTCTCAGAGGGGCTGTGTGCCTAAGCTCTGTCATAGGTACAACAGAAGCCTTAGCATGATCTTCCACTGTAGGTACCACAGAATTGATGGCATCCTGGTAAATTTAAGAAGTGATATCAAGATGAGTACCTGGCAGTACACCTTCACTAGTTGTGGTCACGTTGGGGTTTGACAGTGCTATGGTCTGCATATGTTCCATGACTGGATCAGGCACTGGTTAGAAATTAGCAAGAAAATTTGTCTGGGATAGTTTGGCACTATCATGTCATTGGTGGTGGGGTGTTCCTGTAGAAGGATACACTGTAAATGAATGAACCTGAGAAGCACACTGATGTGGGTGAGTGGATTACAAGTATTGTGCTGATTGTTCAAGAGAACCAGATGATTAATGGACTTTCAATTAGGAAATCAATCTCATAAGATAGCTATGTGAGCCTATCTATTGTGGGGAAAGTTGAGATTCTGTAAGGTAGCTATGTGAGCGCGCCTATCATGGGGAAAACTGATATCCTGTAAGGTCTGCAATGTGTGAGAGCCTACCATGGGAAAACTGAGATCCTGTAAGGTCTGCAATGGGTGCTAGCTTATCATGGGGAATAAAAGTCAATCCTGTAAGGTAGCTATGTGAGCTTGCCTATGTGGGGAAATGGTAATTATGAGGAGTGATCTTGTACTTGTATAGGAGCAGCTTAGATTAAGCATGCAACGACAGGAATGATAAATGTTATTTTACCAGTGGGCTAACTCTGACCAAACAAGAGAATAATGGTTCTCAATAAAGGTTTGAAGACATTGCGTCTTACATTACATTAGAAAATGATTGTAGTAAGAAAAAAACGTCAGCCAAGGTGAACTGAAGAGTAAAAAATTTCTGAAATTTTCCTCTCTCTAGTGTTCAAATTGAATAACTCGAATTTGTGTTGGTTTATGGCGCTGATTATGTGGGGTTCTCATGTATTGTAAGAGGGTTATAACCCTCTTACAATACATGAGAACTCCACATAATCTGCTCATCAGCACTAGGTCACTAACAGCGAATTCATAATTGACTGCTGTGGCGGTACCCAGAGCTGGCAGACAAACAATTAATGAATGGTTGTGGACACACTGATATGAGGTAATACTACCTAAAAAGCATAACAAGAACCTCTCCCAGTGATTGACTGATAGCCCGCTTTCCAAATTCACGGTATTTGAAAAAAGAAATGGCACTCAAACTAGTTTGCATACTTATGTTAAATATGGCTATGCTCGAACATTAAGAGGGACATGAAACAACAAAACAATCATCTCAGGGAATATGTGATTCTCACTCCATAAAACTAACAGCACGTGACCGGAAAGATTGGTATAAAAACAATATAAAAAAGTTAACACAGAATGTGCCTGTGCAATTAGCAATGAAATTATTTTTTGCACAACTCTAAAACGATCGGGTAGATGCTGTTATCTACCTGCTACGACGCGTGCAAGAGAGCTCCATCTCGGAGAACAACTGAGAGACGCCTCTACGAATTCCATTAGGAAACAGCAAAAGGAAAATCAATCAGGCTTGAATCACAGAAAAAAAAATGATTGTTAACAACCTATTATGGACCGCGCTGGGACAAAGTCTTTCTGATATAAAGCTCATCAGTAAATAGTGTTTTTGTAATAAATGAAGTGGAGTGACTAGCTAATAGGCAAGTTATTATACCGGGTCAAATTTCAATGGAGATTAACAACCTGTCAGTCATTACTTCATACAATATGACTTTGCGTTGGTGAAAGAGGGGTCACTGAGCAAATAAAAATTCTATCAGGGAATGAATTCCCAGACACATATCTCTCACTAAGAACAGCCAACATTATCCTGCACAATGGGTCAACGTTAAAGGGTGAATGACCTCAACCGCAGGTGTATACAGAGAAAGGCTCCAAGTGACCATCAGAATAGCCAATGGGAGTTAGTGTGCGTCCATGGGTTCGTGCGGTTTCTGGGGATACAGAAATGGAGGGGGAAATGGAGGCAAAAGACAGGAGCTTCCATTTAGGAAATTAGAGGGTCCGGCATTAAACCGGGCCTAAATGTTAAGGTTACTACTTGGTCTGAGAAAAATTGATAAGCAGGTAATCACACAAAAAAAATATAAGGGAAGGCCCATCAGGCATGGCTGTTTTTATATGCTATGTATGTCTGTCGATAATACCTGGGGCTCCAAAAGAAGAGAATAATGTTTTGACTTAATGCCTCTTAAGATCTGCCAAAGTTTCACGTAGAATCGTTATTCTACTAATACAAATCATTAGCATCATACCATCTTTGTAAGAAAACAACAATGGACAACCTCCTACAATTATACCTACAGACACAGTAATCCCTACAATGAAGCCACTCACGAATAAATTTGAAGAATCAGTTTATTTTTTCATGTATAATGCATTTGTTAAGGAAAGACTGGTATCAGAATATAAAAAATATACACTGAAATAGTTCTGTTCTTGCAAATACACAAAACTATTATCAGTTAAGAGAGTAGCTCCTCCACTTTTAATGTAACATTAAATTGCTGTCTCTATAATATTCCATACTTTTCAGTCACATTTATGAGTCACATACTTTTCTTATGCATATCAGCCACACGGCAAACAGCTACTCCAATATAAGACTAATAATGAGTTGAACACAGTTGCCTTTCTGATCAAATTTATCTTTAAATTTTGCACAAAATATTAGTCCATCATTTTAAAATTTCTAAAGTATAACTGTTCCTATTTATACGCGAAAACCTCAGTCGGTAACAATAATTTGATAATAATTTTGTTACCAAATTCCCTTTTGTCTCCTACTTGTCAAATACTTTGGCGACCATTTTGTCACTTAAAACCAAAAACGAAGGAAAAAATTCGAAACATGTATTTTAATTTTGGGGTTCTACATTTGTCACAAAAGTACATATTTCAACTTTTACCATTCACTGCTCATGTACTACATATTATTTCGTCTCGTCACAGTAGATGACCCCGGGGTAGTACACTTGGAGCATTATCGGACGTGAGAAATTTCGTGTTACCTTACCAATGTGTTAAAATATTTCCCCATTGACGTCAGAATATTTTATCAGTGCCAATGGATCAACCAAATTATTTAGCTGACTAGAGAGAGAGAGAGAGAGAGAGAGAGAGAGAGAGAGAGAGAGAGAGAGAGAGAGAGAGAGAGAGAGAGAGAGAGAGAGAGAGAGAGAGTAAAAGGGACAAATGAGCCAAAACTTACCAGTCGACATAAATGGCTTATTGAACTTCACTCATTTTTCTTACTTTACTGAAAAATCAATAAAAACACCACTTCCAAGGCGTTAATTGCTAACAAATTTTGTTAAAAAAATTATTATAACAAATCTAAACCAGGCATCTGCTTGTTACGAGTTTATTGCGGCACGGTTTAAAACATAACTTTCGGGTGGTGGTCCGAAATATGTTTTAGTCGAGCTCACGGATTTGCGTGATTAGCGTTAGGGATAAACGAGCAAAATAAATGACGCACCCTGATGTCATATTTCAAGAATAAGAAAAAGTGTGAATGCCTAAAGACAAACAAGAGGTCCTGGGAGAGAGAGAGAGAGAGAGAGAGAGAGAGAGAGAGAGAGAGAGAGAGAGAGAGAGAGAGAGAGGTTTTCAGTAAAATGAGCCTTAACTCCCTTATTCACAGAGCCCATTTTACCTTGCGTGTATGTTTTTTTATTTGCCTTAGGGAATGCCACAACCGACACCGCATAAAAAGTCTAATTACTATTTAAAAATCCATATTTTCATTTTCCCCTCCTTTTTTTTTTACACTTTTCACTGTTAACGTAAATGAAGCTTAAGCCTGAAGGCCAAGAGATTTCTGTAAGCTTTTTTTTTATTTCAATTCGTAGTAGCGGCGTTAATGCACACACGAGAGAGAGAGAGAGAGAGAGAGAGAGAGAGAGAGAGAGAGAGAGAGAGAGAGAGAGAGAGAGAGAGAGAGGTAACATTTAACATTTTAACAGTGAGTTGTTCCGCAAGGGCGTGATGCAAACATTTTAGAACCTGAGGAAAAAAACCCGCCTGACTCAAACTGCACCTCCATGAAAATATAAGTATTTATTCGCTCATCAATTCAAAAACAACGTCAAGTGAAAAACGTACGTAAAACACATACAAGCCCACACGCATACACTCTGGGAAATGCAACACCAATGCACAAAAAATGATAATTCCAGAAGCATCAACTCAAGCTGGAGGATCTGATACGATTGCTTCAACATCGGCGATGACGACGGCCTCCTTTCGTCCATCAAAGGCAAATGCCCTCGTGTCAATAAGCAGGGGTGCAATTGTGATTGGCTAGTGTTAGCGATAAAAGGAAACTGAAAAGAATTTAAATGTGCCGAGCAGCCACGCAGTACGTCGTGTTGTGTCCGTCACCACCAGGACCCTCTAAGTGGGTCCTGGTCACTACTAAACGATATCCTTCGCTGAAGAGGACTTAGAGGAGTGAGGAACGAAGAAAGACAACTTTTTTAGCTTCTGTGAGGCAGAAGAGACAGAGACAGTTGGTCAGAGAAAGCATAAATAGACGTCGCAGCAAAATGCCAAAATTGGTAGATGGGTGGAAGGAGCAAATTGGATTGTAAGAGAACAGTGAAAAATTCTGTACTGAAGAATTCACCTTACAAAGGCCTGTCCTCTCCGCCTTTTGATTTTGAAAGTAAGTGCATCTTTTATTGCGAACAGTAATGTTCTGTAATTTTAATAAAATATAAAATCGCCGTGGGTTTGTTCTTGCACTGAACTGATGATGAATCATATTTACCGAAGAGTTTAAGGTTGTAATTTATCAGCTAAAGCTCATTTTCAGACCAATTAAGAAGAAATCTTCAGAGAAAAGTAACTGAAGTTCGGCTGTCTTAAAAAGAAACTGATGTTGTTGAAAATAAGAACACTGGAATAAAAAAAATATGAGGACGTACACTGAGAATGTTTAATTTTGCACACAAATAAAAATATTCCTTACAACGAAAACGCACATTCAAAACATAACAGCTATAAATAACATCTACTAAAATTATAATAGATAACTGCAAGTGACAAGGAAAAGTCATGCAGACCAACCACTGATATACATATACAAACACTAAACGAAGAAGTAAATGTGCAAATCTGAGATCCTGGTAAAAATAGCACATAACGTCCTGTGTGCAAAACACTAAATATTGATGTTGACAACCTATACTATCGACTATAGGATGTTGAGAGTGAGGCACGGTTTTGTGTAAAATTAATCCTCCGCTAAGGATTCCTGTTTAGAAACAAAATGACAAAAGTGATAGCGGACCACAAATTTCTGAACTAAAAGAGTACTAGAAGGAACAGCAGACGATATGCAAATATGTCAATATGCAACCTGGCCGACTCGTACCCATGTCAACTCATGACCAATGGCATTGTAAATTAGTATGGCATAGTTAGGTCAACGAAGTTGGGCCTTGCGAATGGTAATGAATATCAATAACATTCTAGTGCCATAAATTTCGGTACTACCTTCACAGTAATTAAAACACATTGCCAAATTCATTATCAATATGGGAGAAACGTTTCGAAACACTTAACCCCCTTAATTTTTCTGCGATAAGGAAATTTACTCCCAAACTAAGATAAAAGCTGACAATAGATTAACGGTTAAAAGGTGGTTAATGAGCAGTAGAGGCAAGAAGGGAATAAGTCATTAGGTCATTACACTTGCACACTCTACCAAAGTGAAACCTGGAATAGCAAGATAATGGCTACTGATAACTCAACAAGTAAACCTAGAAGCCGTTCCAATCTTAATCCCCAGCTCTCAGGGAGAGCAAAGCTAAGTTCCAATGAAAATACACCAAAAACTGGGCAATAATAGAACACAGGCTCAATTCAATGGAAAGTCTCCAGCAATACCACTGACCTTCCATGAACGTTATACTCAATACAGAACCGCCTCACATACGCAGGTCTTCACGAGTTCAAGTTATATGTCACGTATTCAGGAGCAGGGATTTTTCCAACAGAAATCAGTTTGTGCTTCTAATCACTTTTGGTGCCAACTACTGCCCTTCTTGAAGTGGAGGCCTTTCTCTGGTCAAAGCAAATTCATAACTGAAAAATGTTCTTAAATGAAATTTTAATGGAACGTCAGGGCATCTACCACTGACTATATAATGAGAATAATCTTTATACAAGGTTGCTGAATGATGAAGAGTTTTCTAGTTCTGTTCCTAATAGAGACAATGACGTCAAAAGAAGTGATGGTAATGATGATGACTATGATAATAGAGGGAAAAATTGGAAACAAAAGTGCAGATGATTGTTACTGAATAAGAAGGGATCTGGGGACGACTTTCTGGCAAGACTGCCAGACTGGGCTACAAGTAGCGAATTGGACAACTTTTGAAAGCCCTGTGCTACTTAATTTTAGATTTTGCTGCTTGACTTTTTGGGCTACTAATAAAAAAAAGCAGAGCCAATTTGGGCTACAAATGAGGAGAAAGTACAATAAATTATTTTATTATTAGTATTCAGATGAACCCTATTCATATGGAACAAGCCCACAGGGGCTACTGACTTGAAATTCAAGCTTCCAAAGAATATGCTGTTCATTAGAAAGAAGTGACAGGAGATCGCTTATTAAAATAGAAAAAAATTAATAAACAAAAATGTACGTGAATTATTAAAATGCAAGGAGAATTGTATTAGGGTAGCAATGCATTGCATCTTTGCTTGAACTTTTGAAGTTCTAATTACATGATATCCTCAGGGAGAGTCCACAGTGAGGCACATTTACTGCATATTGGTGCTGCTGTTCAGCAAATCTGGTCGCTCTCGGCAGGATAAGGGGAATCAGGGATCAACTGTGAAAGTAAAAGATCTCTCTTAAAATACAACTTATGAAGAATCGACAAGCATGACACCATCCGTCGATGGTCCAAGCCATAATTGCTGATATTAGGAAACAGAAATCTACCACCTCGAACAGACATCCACACCGGAGAACATTATTCTAGTACAGGAAGAACAAATGACCTAAAACAGGTTGAATTAATTTTATCACTGATAAATATGAGGCCTTACGTACAATACTTTCATGCGGCATTTACTGACACTTTCATCAGCTGTTTCTCAAAAATAAGGTAATGTAATTATCCACTTTTAAAAGGCAATGTTCTATTCCTGATTCTTTGATCATTTATTCTCGTATAAATTGTGGAGTCCCATATTAATGATTAATTCCTATTAGTTTGATGTTTGGGTTATGGATATAGTTCAAATTAAACAAGTGATTACTTAGTCTTGTTAGACACATAAGTATGGTTATACCTACGGTTATATGTACGGTTACGTGATTACCAACCAAGTCTTATGTTGACACAAGGCTGCATGTTCACCTTATCTTGAATGTAGTTCAACATTGTCTTCGTGATAAGAGAGCTACAGCTGGTTCAACGCACTCCAAAACAGTTTCTTCGTCTTGTGATCAGTACGGTGCAAGGCAATTATTTTTTATTTTCAGTGTATTCTGACCTGGTCAATAACCTTTACTTCATATTCCTCAAACAAATTGTAAGTGTTTTCGAAAGGATTAATTTACGGGATGGAAAATAAAATGATACTGGTCTGTATATCCTTCAGAATGACTTAAAAAAAATCTTCACTCTTGCAATGTATAGAACAACTGCCCATCCCAAGCGTATAGGCCTTAACGTTAATTTGGATTTAAGCTCTGTTTTACTGCCATGGAAAAGTGAATTTTGACTGTGGGGTTCTCCACTTCTAGCCAACAGCAAACAAAACACAGCTATAAACCAAGACATCATTTGAAATATTCAACAGGATTTCCAAAATTTTCGGTAAAGGTTTGCAAGGAACATCTTTCTCGCATTTCTGGCAATGCTTAAACCTTGAAAAAGTCAAACTTTTCCAGGCACATGCCTTAGCCACACACGACCACAATTATCAGAACTTTCATTAATTCTAGCTGATGCTTTTCTCAAGAAACTCAGCCAATCGAAATTAGTTAGCATCAAATAACAGTCAACTAAAATGGGCTGTAATAGCCAGCTGAAAATCGCTTTCTGGTTCAAGAATGTTCTCGTCTGACTGGGTCCATGAATTCCAATGATTGTTTCCTAATCAGTTTCACTTCACTGAGTTTTTATACGTTAAAACAATGACAGAGTTAGCTTGAACGTTACAGAAATGGTCCATGGCCAGACAGGATCATGTAAGAAATTTGCCAGCCGTCTACAATCTAGAGCTATAGACTTAAGCTTAAAACAATGAC
Source organism: Macrobrachium rosenbergii (assembly GCF_040412425.1). Lineage (NCBI taxonomy): Eukaryota > Metazoa > Arthropoda > Malacostraca > Decapoda > Palaemonidae > Macrobrachium > Macrobrachium rosenbergii. The sequence continues at coordinate 37,086,265 of NC_089799.1, read as the reverse complement.
AGAGTTAGCTTGAACGTTACAGAAATGGTCCATGACCAGACAGGATCATGTAAGAAACTTGCCAGCCGTCTACAATCTACAGCTATAGACTTAAGCTACAACAACGGACTGTTAGCAGAAAAATTCCCCTACTCAATTTGTATCGAAACTCAGAATCACTAAGAAAAAGGTCAAAAGTTACTGAACCAAAATAAAAAATATGTACAATAGGATTAGCATTAAAAGTAGAACATAAGATCCCAAACTGTAGAGGACCACGAAAACACGCCACCATAACATCTGGGACTTGTTCTACGAGCAAATTAATTATGTCGTATGTGTGTGTGTGCGTGTGCAAATAAACAATATAAATTCTACATACATGTACAGATAATGCACATCTTCAACACAACAGTGACGAACATATATAATATCCAGTACGTACGGAAACACAAGTATATAAAACCTACAGCATTAAAGGGGAAAAAAGTGCACGAAGGTAATCCTGACCTCTCCTACCGGCTGACCTCACACACCAGATGAAGGGGCATCCGGTTTCCCTCTTCCGTTGTTTTCTGTAATAGATGGCTGTTTACCGTGACGTCACTTACAGACACTTTTGTTGCAGCAGCTGTTGATTTTAGATTCACGCCCACCTGATCTCGCTACCATTCTCCCGAGACAAAAGCTTTACTCTGCTCTCGACTTTTCCCCCCCCTTCCCTTGGGATAATGGTACCAGAAATACCACCTCTCATCGTACAGGTTTTCTTTCAACTTTTTTGCATGCTTCATAATTTTAATTATCAACTTCCAACTACTCGGCTCAAACATATAATGATACAGGTAGTTGTTTATAAATAAAAACATTATTTTTTCACTGAAAACATGGCACAAAGTTTGAAAAATAATAGCTTAAGTAACTCCAACAATCGACGGAATCCTCAAACCTGTACCCAAAACTGCGCAACGGATGAGAAAACCAAATTTCTTTTGCTGTTCTGTTAAGAGGGATTAAGGTAGGAATTTCTGGGTAGATCCTCTTCACATACACACACACATACACACACCCACCCAAAAACCTATCCTGAACATATTTCCCAGTTATGCAGTATGTACGTTTTTTCACCAAAGAACAGTAAAGTACAAGATATACGAATTAGTTTGTGTGAAAGTAGCACACCTACAAAACATCGAGTAAGCATGTCATGATACGTACTAATGTAGACAGATTTTCATTCTTTCTCTCTCTCTCTCTCTATCTCTCTCTCTCTCTCTCTCTCTCTATATATATACATACATATACACAATTTACAAAATACATAAATATAAATGTTTTAATATACTGAGAGATACATACTGAACGTATCTCATGCACATATATATAGTCTTCGGATTTACTAAAATATTGATTATTATAGTGACCACATAAATGTTTCAACATACTGAGAGATGAAGATATACTGAACGTCTCATGAATTTTTTTTTCGTATACTTTATTTCTTCGAACTATTCAAGCCTAAATAGTTTAGGAAAGGCAATAATGGTGTGGGGTGTATGTAAATAATAAATGGGATAATATTCTATTTGTTTTTAACCGTAGAGGTCTTTAACCCTGATCAGAGAGGCAGACACTTTATTACATGACTTTGAGGGTACGCTTAAAATCAAATGGCATATTAACATTTAACCGTAAAATCGAGATCACTTTTTGTCTTGCCTGGGAACAGTTCCAAGAAACCCAACATTCTTAAGTACACATTACAGTAATCAAAAGTCCTTACTGTATATATATATATATACAAAATATAAATATATATATATATATATATATATATATATATATATATATATATATATATATATATATATATAATTACAGAAAAGAAAAAAACACTAGAATACATCTTTTGACACTTATGAGTACAAGTTAAGTCGACCATGGAAACTGCAGGCCTTGCAGAAACCCGATTTTATAAAACGTAAGCTATATATACAGAAAAGTTAAGACAAACCAACGCACTTCTACGTATCATGTTTGCAGATCTCGTGCACATACAACAGCAGAACAAACCACGGGATTTAAAAAGAGCACTTCTCGTTAAAAAGAAGATAAAAAAAAAAATAAAAACAAGCCAAGACGTGATTGGGATTCTACGAAACTAAAGGTGTTGGAGGTCATACAGGGGATCCGGTTATAGGGATACAGATGCTTTCAAGGAGGGATCCAATCTCTTATTGAATTCCCTTCCGTAGAGTCGTGTCCAGAATGCACGCAGCCTCATTTGAGTGAACCGAGGGATGAGGGACTTGAAACGGGACGACCATATGGAATAGGATCCATTCTTATTCTAAAACGAGGATAAGTTAAAAAAGTATATCTTAGTTGAACCAGACCACTGAAGAGCTGGTTAACAGCTCTCCTAGGGCTGGCCCGAAGGATTAGATTTATTTTTACGTGGCTAAGAACCAATTTGTTACCTAGCAACGGGACCTACAGCTTACTGTGGAATCCGAACCACACTGTAGCGAGAAATGAATTTCTATCACCAGAAACAAATTCCTCTTGTTCTTCACTGGCCGGTCGGAGATTCGAACTCGCGACCAACAAAGTGGTAGCCGAGAACGGAACCCGTTCACCCAGCGAGGAACTAAAACGATAAGGAAGGCGGCGAGGCGATGGCGGAGCGGATGAGATAACGGAAATTAGGTGCAAATATTTAACAGCAACAGTCAGTCGGGTGTATTCCTCAAACTCAACGGTCAACACAAAATCTAAAATAAAATTTAATTGGCCACAATTAGTAAGGGAAAGAACAGAACACTCCGGCCCATTCCTTTAATTTCCCGAGTGCTACTTAACACGTAAGCGGATACAGGTCATCCCCAGCACGACACTGGCCCGGCTGCCGTCTGTCTCGAGTTGCCCCAGCTACAACGAGGTGGGCTGGAAAGGCGGCACGCCCATGCAGGGGCTTAACCAAACAAGTGCACAAAACTTTAATACACAGGAAATATTTTTACACTCATTCTGAGAGTTGTCAGACGTGTTGCTACGCGGAAGGTGCATAGGAGATCCGACGGTGTACCTTCACTCTGCACATAATTTGCGTATAGTTTTCAACAAATACCGAGAATAACTACATTTCATAAAAGTCTATTATAAAATTCTAGTGCCTCAAGGCATTAACTTGCACAGAATATTCTTCATATCATACCTAATGTAATATGTATGTATGCATGATATATATATATATATATATATATATATATATATATATATATATATATATATATATATATATATATATATATATATATATATATATATATATATATATATATATATATATATATATATATATATATACATTATATATATATAATGTGTGTATATTATATATATATATATATATATATATATATATATATATATATATATATATATGTATATATATATATATATATTCTACTGGTTGGTTTAAGTAGTTCCTCATTGGAAGGGTTGGTATTGTTCTCGGCTAGCACTCTGCTGGGCCTGCGTTTAATTCTCCGACTGGCCAATGTACTGTAGAATTAGAGAAATTTATTTCTGGTGATAGAAATTCATTTCTCGTTATAATGTGGTTCGGATTCCACAATAAGCTGTAGGTCCCGTTGCTAGGTAACCAAATGGTTCTTAGACACGCAAAATAAATCTAATCCCACGGGCCAGCCCTAGGAGAGCTGTTAATCAGCTCAGTGGTCTGGTTAAACTAAGGTATACCTACTTTCTCTATGAGATACGTATGTAATTGTAAAAACCACAATGCCCTCTGACTTCTCGATTTCTTCACACATATTGGATAATCTTGTCGCTTAAAAGACTAAGATTCAAATAAGTACCCAAAGGAAGAAATTCTGACATCCGCAGTAAGATTCAAAACCGCACCTGGAAAATCAGAACAAGGTTACGCTAGCCACCTGAGCATGGAGAAGGGTATATAAATCTATTCCCCTTCATACGAATATATCTGTTACATTCAAATACATTCCCTAGAACTGTAATAGACGTATCCTCATTGTCACAAGCAAGTTTTAATCATTTGTTGCTTTCTAGGCACACACACACACACACACACACACACACACACACACATATATATATATATATATATATATATATATATATATATATATATATATATATATATATACTATACGTATATATAGAACCTACTATTCAGAATTTCTTCATTTTATTCTTCCTTTAGATACTAGGCTATTCCTCAGCATTATTCACTCCCGAGTGTGACGTTCTTTCCTACATGAGTTAAGGTAGAAGAGGGTCCAAAAGCCAACCTCAAGGAGGAACCCTTTTAACCCTGGTAGACAACCCTTCTAGGAAAACATTACTCTGCATATAAACCTTGTTCTCCAACCTCGGATTGTGCCATAGCCATTGTACCATGGCCTTAAATGGTCTTAGGTTTGTTTTTTAGCTCGGGGGTATAACCAGATATCTTCCCTCTCTTTTATTCACTTTCCAGTTTTTTTGGAAAGTATGACAGGCCAACTACAAAGCAAAAGTTGTTTTGTTGGTTATCAAGAATGCATCTTTTTCTTTACCTCTCTTTCTTCTCAACTTTTTATAATTCTTAAATCAATCCTGATTGCCCTCCCCTAGTTGATGTGCCAAACCCAGCGGGTTTCTTCTTGCTTTGCAAAGTGTCCTGGCTCCATCTGCCAGCCAGTTGCTTCCAGCACTTTCTTAATATATATATATATATATATATATATATATATATATATATATATATATATATATATATATATATATATATATATATATATATATATATATATATATATATATATATATATATATATATATATATATATATATATATATATATATAGGGCAACTCACGAATACTGAAAAATATGTTTTTAAATTTCACGTGTGGACACTTGCCCAGGCCTCCGCCATGTGATTCACCGTTAGTGCACTGGCCCCACTGCCTCCCTACTGTAGTATTCACTGTCTTTCTGCATTATGATTTAGCTCACTTTACTTTGCATACGGCCCCAAGGTGTAAAAGTAGTGATATTGGCAATTCTACCAAAGCACAGACACAGTGACTATTCTAGGTGAATAAAAATCTAAATCAAACTGAACAAGGCAAAATGATGATCGCTCAAATGGCAAAGCTACGTCAGAAAAACCAGTTATCAATTCGTTGTCTTAGTTCTGAAAAAATAATGCATTAAGTTTTGCTTGTTCTCCTTCGACGGCTCAAGCTACGTCCACAGTGCGTAATAGTACTGGTGAATGTGGAAAAAGCATTACGTTTATAGATAGAGACAGCAACAGAAAATGTGCCGCGGGGCACAGCAATGTCTAGAACATTCTTCTGCCAGGAGAAATCAACAGAGATAGATTCTTTGATATGAGAGACAGAGAGGTATAAGAACTCACTGAAGACAATAAAGATATACCAAGAAATAAATTGAAAGAAAGCAACCTCCATATGCTATCTTCTTGTAGGTCTACATACTCTTCCAGTTCCTAATAACTCATTTACTTTACCTCGCATCTCCCTTGGTAGGGTTACATTGATGCTTATATTCATCTTCATCATCCCTAAAGCAGACATACTTAATCGTGATGAATTATACCGTTACTCATTCTCGCTTTATCTCCCCTCAGTCTCTCCCTCTCTTTCCCAAATGATCCTTCCCCATTAAGTTTCGTGTTCGTTTTCTTTATTCATCATTTTCTAAGCTATCTAACTGGCAAACGCAACATTAATCTTAACCTGTTACGCGCTCATTGACGGCCCGACTCTCTCTCTCTCTCTCTCTCTCTCTCTCTCTCTCTCTCTCTATATATATATATATATATATATATATATATATATATATATGTGTATATATATATATATATATACATATATATATATATATATATATATATATATATATATATATATATATATATATATATATATATATATATATATATATATATATATATATATATATATATATATATATATATATATATATATATATATATATATATATATATATATAGTTACAAACGTCCTTTTGACCGCTTGTTTTATGCTTTTTCCATATTAATACTTAGATACGAAATAAAGTAAAATGCTAAAGAACTACAAGGCGTTTGTATGAAGTTAACTTACGTTTCTCCCACGCCACTCCCTTATCTCTTATGGCTGCCCAAGTGTCAAATGAGCAGGTAATTTGCAAATGTTCCCCAAGTAATTAAAAAAGCACCTCGTCAAATCTGATAATTGCCACCCGAGGGGGAGTTCGTAACCTTCCTCACACATTCAAGAAAATCCAACTGAGACTTCACACCTTCCACATATTGTTAAACAGTCCCCAGTCAATTTCACTGAGATCTATTCGAGGGAAAATCCTCCCTGCCTTGCTACCTGCAAACACTACTGCGGGTCACCTCCTTGACCTGTCCCACACCTGCATCTCCACCCTCATAACCTCCCCTCTCCAACCTAATTATCTTACTACTGTATCTCTATTCCTCGAACCTTTTATTGGCTGGCTCTCAACGACCTTTCAGGTACCTGCCGGGATTATCCGCGTGTCCTGAGAAGAGACCAATAGATGACCTCATTAAGAAGGAGCTGTCAAAACACGACCACCGTCGACGCCAGTGTGGTGTAAGTACTGGCTGCAATGGGACATCCTTTGCTAGTGTACTCTACGATATCACCCTTTCGCGTATCCTGTTGGTCAAGTCGCCACGAGACACCCCTATGATGCCGTCACTCTGAAGGGGGTCCTTATCAAACCGCCTTGGACCTTGAGCGCTGATGACTCTGTGATCCAGACGCACCCTCCTACTTTTCATCTGATTCCTCTATGGTGGGGAGCTGTACGCGGCGCTGCTTCCATGGTTATTCCTGCTACAGGAAATTGGCTCTGATCGAGAGAGAGAGAGAGAGAGAGAGAGAGAGAGAGAGAGAGAGAGAGAGAGAGAGAGAGAGAGAGCCAACACTATCGGTCTCTGAAATCAAAATGAACAAGCTTTAGGATTCCAGTGGGAAATGAAACAATCAGATGACGTCATTAAGGCATTTTGGGAATGAGATACTAGAGAAAATTCTAGAGGGAAGATGACGTCACTTCCAAAGCAAAAATGTTTTGAACTGCAGTCTTGCAAAACATGAAGTTATTGAGTGAGACATGTGCTTCAGTGCAACACTTGTTCATATTTCTCAAAAGGTACACGTCTTTACCAGAAAATCGTATGGGATGCAATCAGAACAATATATGTGACACTGCGAAATCATTTGTCTTCTTCTCGTATGGGACAAAACTCTTGCAGAAATGTTAACATGATCAAAACAGACTGCACCTGGGTAATTATGACTGGCATGTTTTAAAAACAAAATGAAAACCCCGAGCTGGTTTCCAGAACAGAGCAACTATTGTTACCTCGACCTGTCAGTGCCTTATCTTTCGCGATGACAACTGAAGCGAAACAAACCCTTCGCTACGACACACACGTTGCTCATATACTACATTACTATTTAAAATGTATTATTAATTCTAAATTACGCTGTTAAGTTATCTAAATCACTAACTCTTTTGAGATCTGACATTACACTACATATGATATTTCAACAATTATTATTACTGCACGTAATACATGACAAATAGAAGAGTAAATATATCAAAACATGGAATGCTATACATATTACAAGGCAATATTATGAAAATATACATACATATATATATATATATATATATATATATATATATATATATATATATATATATATATATTGATCCACCAATTAATCAATCTGTCTCTCTGACACGGACATTCACGTATTCAGAGACTACAAAGTCTTAAAAGATATGACAGGCATCTGGATGCTGTACAAAATAAGGTAGCCCGCGTATGGCTATTGTGATGTCTAACAGTGGTAGGATTACATTCCAGAAATTTATTAACTAACAAGTTAAAGGTATGCAGATAACTTTCGATATATGAACTAAAGTCGTACAATGTCCATGGAGTATCCACAAGAAAGGACTGGGACATGATGACTCACATTCAGCAAATGCAACATGCAAGAAGCCTCAGTATCCACAAAACAACTAGTGTTTTAGTAAACACTTTTTCAAAATGCATTTTCGACTGCAACAAGGCACTACCAATTTAGACATTGAAGTTTTGAATTAGCATGAGCGACTACTGCCTTACAGAGTTACAAATGTAGTGTAAAGTGAAATTCCAAAGAACACGTGTTAAGATTTTTGGATATTTTGATAATTAATGTTTAGATTAAATAATATTCTGATAATTAATGTGTAGATTAGAGAGTATATGAAGTCGGTGCTTGCAGTGTCAAAGAAGTTGGAAGAAGTTGAAGTGAAAATGAAGGTATCCAAATGTGAGTGTTTTGCAGAAGAGGCAGAATTCCTGAGGCATATGGTGGGTGAGTCCGTTAGTGAGAACAGCTAATAAGTTTGTAGAGAGGGTGCAGGTGTTTCCAAGCCGAGAGATGAGAGGATTTTTAGGACTGGTACAATCTAGAAGGAAGTTTATAAAGGATTGTTCAGGAATAGCCGAACCATCATCTGCAAGAAACTGGTCGTAACAAGACCACTGTTTTATAAATGAGATGAGAGAACAGTGAATATATTTAAGACTGAGAGAGGAGGTGATAAAGGATGTTTCATTGGCATGTCCATGTTATGGTCCAAATATTAGAATACTTGATGTGTATACTATGTTAGTGGTTATTTAATGTTTCAAGTTTCATGCAAGATCAGATTGTGAATGAAAATGAGCTAAAGTGGGTCACTGCTTATGCTTCTAAAGCTTATAGTACAAAGAATGAAAGTATTCCATGATTAAAAGGGAACTAGCTACATTAAGGATTTTTTGTTATCTTTAAAGACTGTTTTCGTATGAAGTGAAACTTGTAGCGAAAGCAGATTATCAGCCACTGGAGAATTAAGAATTTTGATGGTAGGCTTGGAATTAAGATTTGATCTGACGTCAAGACTGCCCAAAGGATGCTGATCTAACATCAAGACTGCCCAGGGGTAAGACCTTAAATGTGATAGGAAATGTAGATTCTAATTTTGCCAAAACGATTGATGATTGGTGAGGAATATAAGGGAGTGGGTAATTTAAAGTTTGAGAGTGTGGTGCATGGGCTACAAGATTTGGTGAATTATGGTCTAGTGGTTGTTATATATCCCAAAATGTTTTAATCATTTAAGGAAGAAAGTGATGGATGACGTTTGCAAGTGTAGTAAGGAGGAATTCCTATCATAAGATGATGTGGAAGAAATTCAACAGTTATGTCCAATACTACATGAGTTGAAAGAATGTACTGTGACCGACTAGTGTTCTTTAGCTATGGACATTTCTGAGTGTGACCGTTACTAATGGTGTTAAGAGACTTAAAACTGGACATACCTGTTGCTGCCTCGTATGTCCTGAAGGGTGTGGCGGCCCTAGAGTTTAAAAATAAGTGATGGTAACTATGTCCTTTACTGAAAAAAGTTACCTGGAGGAAAAAGGCATAGCTCTGCCCTGTTCAAAGCCCTTGATTTATATCTACTGTTGCAGAAGGACTGAATTGCATTCACCTGCACCTTTAAGGCTTTGCTCTACCCTGTTAGTGTTCTTGCTTTCTATGTAGTAGACAGACACCCAGGATTGGGTGGATCTCAAGATGATGATGGTTTGTGGAATGAATGCTGTACTTTCCACAGTACTTTAATGGAATCTTCTGTTTCTTTGTTAAATGCAAGCTATTCTGAGTTAGCAGTAGCCTATCTTTTTGATGAGGTGATCCCTACAAGAAATTTTTAAACACTGCCTTATTGTTTTTTATTGGGACTTTTTCTTTTTTTAGAAAGAATGGTGTCTTTGTGGATATTAAAAATGACCTCTTGTAGAAGGGAATACAGTGGTTGCAAGGATACACAATGTATGTGTATGTGTGTGTAGCCAATTTTGTAATGTGGCAAGTATAAGAAAAAGTGAGAATGAATTGTTATCATTAATGTGAAAGAAAAAATGCAACAGTTATGTCCAATAATACACAAGCTGAAAGAATGTATTGCGATAGATGTTCTGTATATATGGACAATTCTAAGTGTGACGGTTACTAACGGTGTTACGAGAATTCAAACTGTTGGTGCCTTGCTTGCTCTGAAGCATGTGGCGTCCTAGAGTTTCAAATACAGTCACCTGGAGGAAGAAGGCATAGCTCTGACTTGTTAATTGCCTTTGATTTATATCTACCGATGCAGAAAGATTGAACTGCATACATCTGCAGCTACAAGGATGATTCTGCCTTGTTAGTGCTCTTACTTTCTATATAATAGACAAGTTCCTCGTTGGACGGGTCGGTATAGTTCTCGGCTAGCACTCTGCTGGGCCCGATTTCGAGTCTCCGACCGGCCAATGAAGAATTAAAAGAATTTATTTCTGGTGATAGAAATTCATTTCTCGCTAGAATGTGGTTCGGATTCCACAATAAGCTGTAGGTCCCGTTGCTAGGTAACCAATTGGTTCTTAGCCACGTAAAATAAGTCTAATCCTTCGGGCCAGCCCTAAGAGAGCTGTTAATCAGCTCAGTGGTCTGGTTAAACTAAGGTATACTTAACATTTATAATAAACAGATTCCCAAGATTGGTTGGATCTCATGATGATGATGGTTTGTGGAGTGAATGTTTTATTTTTCCCGGCTTTTAATGGAATCTTTTGTTACTCTGATAAGTCGAAACCGTTCAGAGTTTGCAGTAGGCTACCTTTTTGAAGCGGTGAAACCTACAAGAGCTTCTCAAATGCTGCTGTTCAGTCAGTGTTAAGTGGCCCGCCAAACCTTCAAATCAGCAATTTCTAACGATAAGGTTTTGGAAATACACAGGGTAAAAAGATAAATATTTATCTACGCATACACTGAAATCAAAAGTAGATTTTATCTAACTATGCATCCACTGTAATTTACTTGTTTAATCCAAACCAGCGATTAAGTGATTTGAAATTTTTATCTTTAACAGCAATATAAACAAAAACGGGACCTTTAAAAATCAAATAACTGTGTAAAGTAAACTTTTCGACCTAATCAATGAAAACTTTATTCGAGACGAAAAATGAAAAAGATCCAACAAAAATAACAAAACGAAAAACCGCAAACCTCCTTCCGGATACGTGCCGGCATTCTCCGGGTTCACCAAAAAAGAATGTTTTCCTTCCCAACACTGACATATGACTCCCTGGGCGTAATGGCTCAAGTCGGGTTCCAACATTCATCTTCCCGCAAATGAGCCAAACCAAACCGATGTCAGCCTCAACACCCAACACCTTTTGGAAAATAGGGGGAGGGGTCGTTTGTGCTAATGCGGAGCCAGAAGAAAGGACGGTACACGGAAATAAAATCGTACGAGGAAACGGAAAATGAAAATGTCGGAAAATTGTGGCGTCACGGGGATAATGCATCACATTAGATAACCTTTGACAAATGTTCCGAAATGACAAGTGAGGCCAGATCCAACTCGCAAGCAACTGCGAAAAGGCAAACAAGCACAGGGAGAGGGGAGAATCGAAGCTTGCACAAACATTAAAACAATATGAGGAATATTTTGCCGAGACGGGAAGAACCTGTCGGGAAATAAAACGAAAATAAAACGAAGAGTTTGCCCTTTAAAAAGAAATTTGGGAAGAATCTATCGGGAAATAAAACGAAGAGTTTGCCCTTTAAAAGGATATTTAAAAAGGTATACCAAAAATAACGAACAAAATACTGATTACTGTTTATTATCTATGCATGTAACCCTTCCACATCGGCTCAAGTAAGTTGTATAACGGACTTTATAATGAAAAAATACCGCTAAAAAAAAAAAACACTGCAATTCTATCATTCAAAATTCTCTCTCTCTCTCTCTCTCTCTAAACACACATACACACACACACACACACATCCTCTCTCCCCCGCCTCGTTCCTTCGTCTCAGCTCTATAACCCTCGTTACTCGAGCAACTACGTCGGGTTTTGGATCCTCCTCCACTGACCTTCCTTTCCTCTCCAACCGCACCCTCTCCTCACACTCCCGCTCACCTCTGCTCCTCAAAGGGAGAAGGAAGGAAAGAGGGGGAAACGACCCAGGCTGAGGGGTAGCACGGAAGGGCGGAGGGGACATGGCCGCAGGTGTCCGGGATCAGCCCAAAAGTGGTTTTGCGTCGGAATAGCGGTTTTTCTCATGCTTTTGGTGGGCAGCGGTGGCGGTAACTTGAGAGAGAGAGAGAGAGAGAGAGAGCCTCTTAGTTCTCGAAAGGCGATAAACGTTGTCCGCTGGAGATTCAAACAAACCAGTTAACCTCACCTTCGCATTCGCAAGAGCGAACACATTTACTAAAGTGAATTAATTTCGTCGCTCCGACTCTTTCGTAAAACGGAAGTTGAATTTTGCACTAGAAAGTCTTAAAAAAAATTTTCCTTTTTTTCCTTCCGCTTTCAATTTTGCTTCTATTCAACTATTTCTTCCATCGCAAACATACAAGCCATGCTATCTCTCTCAATTATAAATATATATATACAATATACATATATATATATATATATATATATATATATATATATATATATATATATATATATATATATATATATATATATATACATTTCTTCCAGCAAACATACAAGCCATACTATCTCTCTCAATTATATAATATTATAATATATATATATATATATATATATATATATATATATATATATAATATATATATACAGTATATATATATATATATATATATATATATATATATATATATATATATATATATATATATATATATATATATATATATATACTTGTATGTGTGTGCATATTGTGTGTGTGTATGTATATATATATATATATATATATATATATATATATATATATATATATATATATATATATATATATATATATATATATATATATATATATAATGGTATGTAACGGGGGAATGGAATGAAAAGTTTTCTTGAATAGTAAACAGACGAACAAGTGTGTGTGTGTGTGTACCGGATGTCAATAACCTTTTCCCCATAACTAGCAGTGAAGAAAGAATCAGCGGAGTCAGTTGCACAAATATTATTCACAGATAAAAACCTACAATAATAGTGGCAGTAAATACTCTGTTGTTACAGCTGCATTTAATTAGTGTTTAATTACTGAACTAAATGCCATGGGCTAAACTATACATACAGCCTTGGCAATTGAAAAGACACATGAGGAAATAATAATAATAATAATAATAATAATAATAATAATAATAATAATAATAATAATAATAATAATTGTGAGAGCAAACTTTCCAATTCTTTAAAAAAAATTTAGACAGACGAAAACCAGGCGAACGTATGTAGAATAACCTATACCATCCTACGGTACGTGTGCACACCGATCTGTTCAAATGTAGGCTACTTCTCTGAGAGAGAGAGAGAGAGAGAGAGAGAGAGAGAGAGAGAGAGAGAGAGAGAGAGAGAGAGAGAGAGAATTACAAGTAAAATCTATATGCTCCCCTTCTGCAATAAACTGCAAGTTAAAATACTAAAAGCAAGCACAAACGTTAAATTATTACGCACTACAGGAAAAACACGCAATGGTACGTAAGACCAAAGCATAAAGTAAGAACAAGAAATATAAACTAATACCGACGCCCAAGCTGTCAAGCAGATCAGGCCTAAAAATAGGCACAACGGCATGTTAAATATACTCTGCAGTGGAGTATCTTTTCCCAACCGGTCTCTTAACGCGTTGGTTGATCAGTTTAGATTACGTCGGCTTTATGCCAGCATCGGCGTTTGCCTGTAAGATGCTGACGGGGATCAGAAGCCTCATATGGACTCTTGGTCCATAAGGTAAGAGAGGCCCAAGAGAGGCCTACATGGTCAGAATTCAGTTATTGTAGGTATGATAATGATTCATCTGACTTTGTATGAAGACCGACTAAATACAATTTAATAATTTGCTACTTGAACTCTATAAGAAAATTTTTTAATGGAATGGTTAATTATTAAAATTTAAGAAATTTTCAAGACTAATGGGAAACTGTCTTCCTCTCAGTAATATGTAATGGTGGCAGCGCTAAGCAAAGGAAAAGTCACAAATAGGGAATGGCTGCTCAGAGAGATTTACAATTCACCTTCCGAAGCCTCTGACAGCCACAGATATACACAAGACACCAGTGATATGTTCCTGACGTAAATGAAAGCAGGAATTGCATAGCGCTAGATTAATTAGCATCGGAAACGGTATTCATCAACAATGCATTACAATGGATTACTTCCCTCAATTTCATGTTGTCCTTAGAGACACCAACATCATTATGGCAATTCGATAGGAACAGGAACTGCCTATCAAAGAGGTCATCCGAGCAAAGGGAGCAAGGAACATTGTGAGAGGCAGAAAGAGAGGAAAAAAGTCATGATCGATGGGTTTTTATTACTTTCACTATAAGAATATAGTGTTTCAGACTTTAATGAAGTATGCGTTAAGCACAGCAAAAGCTACTCGATTAACATTACTTTCATCTTGTAAACTTGCTTTGATTGTTTAGCGACTTTTGTTGTATCCTTATCCTTAGCCCACCTGCTAGGTAACCAATTGGTTCTTAGCCACGTAAAATGAGTCTAATCCTTCGGGCCAGCCCTAGGAGAGCTGTTAATCAGCTCAGTGGTCTGGTTAAACTACACTTAACTTTTATAGCTTGAAGTGCACCGAAATTCTTGACGGGAACTGTACCACGGCAATAATGATAATACCAACAAAGTAATAATGCAGGTCTTGTCACTCCAGAGAATATATATGTGCTGAACTTTCAAGGGGGATAATCACTTATAAATGATGGTATTTAAACTGCAGGATTTCAGGCTGAGAACAAATTACTGTATCCTCCACAAATCCAAGTATGTTCTTTTTAACAAGCTTAATCCCCTAATACATAGAAAGAAAACTGCAATGACATGTTTTCTACGTGTCCAAGTATCCACTTTACCATTAGTCCATTCCTGAAATGTATAATACAGTATTAAACCGACACTTTCGACTGGCCTAATATCCTTTTTATCAAAACACGGCCTCTGCCTTTACTATATAGAAAAGTACCTTACGTTTACATGTAAAGGCCCATCTACATTAATCTATATATGTATTCATACAGGCTGAATATAACAAGAAAATGGAATTGAGAAAGATAAAGGGTTTGAAGTTTAAAATTTAAAATGTCATTCTGCTACACTAATAGTTCAAGTATATGATATAAGTGAATACTACTCTCTTCGCTATGCGTAAGTTCCTCGTTGGACGGGTCGGTATAGTTCTCCGATAGCACTCTGCTGGGCCCGTGTTCGAGTCTCCGGCTGGCCAATGAAGAACTAGAGGAATTTATTTCTGGTGATAGAAATTCATTTCTCGATACAATGTGCTTCGGATTCCACAATAAGCTGTAGGTCCCGTTGCTAGGTAACCAATTGGTTCTTAGCCACGTAAAATAAGTCTAATCCTTCGGGCCAGCCCTAGGAGAGCTATTAATCAGCTCAGCGGTCTGGTTAAACTAAGGTATACTTTTTTTTTTTTTTGCTATGCATATTCCTACTCCATGGGTGCTCCTTGGACCACATATGTGTCTCTGGGAAGAGGATGCGATGCATCTCACAGAAAAAAGGGAATGAATCCCCTGATTATCAAAGCCATCAGCATCCATTACTTCTTGATGCTGACAGTCAACTGCTAGGGCCCGAAAAAGAAGCAAACGCCCGCTGGCAGTAAATTTAATGGAATCAATCCTGGACAGTCACCCATCTCGCTGTTCCCTTGCTCTATTTCACCTGGCCATTTTTGGTGTCTGCATCAATATTTGAGCCTTGATTCTGATTATTGTCACTTGCTCGTTTCCCTTGCTTGATACTCGCCTGGTTTTATAGGGATCATTCTGTGCTGTAGGCACTAAATAAATGAGAGCAACTCACTTTCTCTTCTTATGTAGACTCCTACTTTCAACCACGTTTTATCGGATAACTTGCTGTAGCTCAAAGTCAACTGCCAGGCCCTGACAGAGCTGGCCCGACCATCGACAGTGAATTCGCGAAAAAACGTACTTCATGACCAACCACTGCTCTCCTCGTCGCTCACTTGCTCGCTTTTGGCGAGTACAAACTAACTGCAAAGCTTTAATAAAACTGCTCACTTTCGCTTGATTTTTGTCCTATTCCTCCCAGGGTTGTATCCTAAAAGGAACGCCGTGAGCGTGCCAAAGCGTTTAGTATGCTACTAACGCGAATGTAGTAGACTCATGCAGTTGGATGCCTGTATGTATATGGAAATGTATATGTATATGTATATATATATACATACACATATATATATATGTATATATATACATATGTATATATATACGTATATATATAATATATATATATATATATATATATGTATACACAGTATATATATGTATATATATGTATATATATATATATATATATATATATATATATATATATATATATATATATATATATATATATATATATATATATATATAATTTCATAATCGCGTGTTTGGCGTATACTCATAATTTAACTCTTATTTAGCTATGCTTTGTACAAATTTACGACCGTCATCGTGCCTATCTTTGACCTTTCTTTCATCCTACTCGAAATCTGCATCAGCTTCCTCTGCCCAGACTGGGGTTAGACTCGATTATGGCTCCTTGCGATTCTGTTTTTGTTTGTGCAATGTTGTGCTTTTTAAGGGCTAAAATAACCATGCCAGTTTTCATAGTATTTCTTCCGCAAAACTTTTGTTCAAAACAAAGGAAAATTTTAACAAGGATATAAAATAATGGCCAGGTTACTCGCTAACACACTGAAATATCCTTTGGCCTAAAATAATTAATGACCCAATGAACTTACGAAGGGGGTGGAAAGGAAAACGAAGGACAACTTTTTCATTTTCAAATTGCCATGAGGAAAAAATTACATAATTTCTACCAATGCCAAGACATTGTACAGTTTAATACATCAGACGGTGAAATTTATCTTATTTTCTTTAACTGGACAGGAAACACTAGCCAGGGTGTTCAATGACCAAACCAAGATGTCCAATGAGAGAACTTTTTAATATGTTAAAACCACTAATAATAAATCGTCTGTGTGTGTGTGTGTGTGTGTGTGTGTGTGTGTGTGTGTGTGTGTGTGTGTGTGTGTGTGTGTGCGCGCGCGCGCGTGTGTGTGAAGAAGTAAGTATACCTTAGTTTAACCTGACCACTGAGCTCTCCTAGGGCTGGCCCGAAGGATTAGACTTATTTTACGTGGCTAAGAACCAACTGGTTACCTAGCAACGGGACCTACAGCTCATTGTGGAATCCGAACCACATTATAGCGAGAAATGAATTTCTATTACCAGAAATAAATTCCTCTACTTCTTCATTGGCCGGTCGGAGAATCGAACGCAGGCCCGCGCACAGTGCTAGCCGAGAACGATATCGACCAGTCCAACGAGAAACTGTTGTGTGAGAGAGAGAGAGAGAGAGAGAGAGAGAGAGAGAGAGAGATCCAAATTACGATTCACTTCTCCCGTAAGTCGCAGAGTAAGGAATAGGGAAGTGACGCCAACATCATGAGAGAGAGAGAGAGAGAGAGAGAGAGAGAGAGAGAGAGAGAGAGAGAGAGAGAGAGAGAGAGATCCAAATTACGATTCACTTCTCCCGTAAGTCGCAGAGTAAGGAATAGGGGAAGTGACGCCAACATCAAGAGAGAGAGAGAGAGAGAGAGAGAGAGAGAGAGAGAGAGAGAGAGAGAGAGAGAGATCCATTACGATTCACTTCTCCCGTAAGTCGCAGAGAGAATAGGGAAGTGACGCCAACATCAGAGAGAGAGAGAGAGAGAGAGAGAGAGAGAGATTCACTTCTCCGTAAGTCGCAGAGTAAGGAATAAGGGAAATGACGCCAACATCAGAGAGAGAGAGAGAGAGAGAGAGAGAGAGAGAGAGAGCTTCGAAAGGATAAAGAGGCAGGTGGGTAGGTTAGGGAGTGGCAGGTGGAGGGAAACGAGGGACATCGAGAAGAGGAACGGCAGGTGTGGACGAAAAGCAGCGAGAAAGTGTGTGTGTGTTTGTGTTTGTTTGTGTGCGTGTGTGTGTGTGTGTGTGTGTGTGGGGGGGGGAGTTGGACTGGCAATCATAATTAATAAAACTGCCAAACAGCTCCTCTAGGAAACGTAAATAGTGTACTTCGCCAGAATGCAAAGAATCGCTCAAGCTAGCAAAATATATGAAAAGTTTCACGGAATAACGAACACAGTATATACTCGTTAGCAAGTTTTATGTATGGTAAAATTAATGAAACCATCCATTAGGTAACCAAAAGGTTAATAAAAGTATTTCCCATTTACCAAAACACTGTGAATGAACATATCTGAATGGATGGAAACACCCTAACAGATAACTAAATGATTTTAACTTCGTACCTATGGAATGGACATTTCAGTAAGAAATATGGAAAAAAAAGGGAGGGAAAGAGCTTAAAACCCACTTGACATATTTTCCCCCAATGGTTTCTCAGATGCCAAGAGTTGAAGAATTTTCTCAGAGACTCGAAGGATTCCTCTCTCTCTCTCTCTCTCTCTCTCTCTCTCCAATCCCTTTCCCGTAGGGCAAAGGACAAAACCTGACGACCCACATCTAGCTGTGGGACTACCTCTTCAAAGGTAGGTAGTAGAATGCTCAGTCAATGTAAATAATAATAGCAACACAAACTAATTTATAATGATAACTGTATAACTATTTAATTAAATCTACCACAAAGGGATATAATAATGAACATTTCATCAAAAGCTACAACAACAACAACGGACGGGAAAGGCATTAGAAGCATAGTAACATGCTTGTAGTCACGGGACGTGACTAAGTCAATGAAATCAACGGCAGGAGCAAATTACCACATTCAAATGTATTCTAATAAGACCTTGGAGTTGACATCTTCAAGGAAAGAGCTTTGTCTTTATTTATGAAGCACTTGAATTAGGATGTCAAGTTATACAGTATGTATATGTATGTTTTATATATATATATATATATATATATATATATATATAACATATATATATATATAATAGATATAGATATATAATATATATATATATATATATATAATATATATACATATATATATATATATATACATATATATATATATATATATATATAATTATATATATACATATATGTGCATGTATATATGTATACATATGTACATATACTGTAACGTGCCATTGCTATTTGCAACAACACGTGAAGCTCCACTTATGTAAAATTAACATTAAAGAACAAAGCATGTAAAGTACAGGAGGGAGTCAATTTCACAACCACCCAGAGCCGAGGAACAGGGAGCGATCAAAACACCCTTGACACTAGCATCAGCTAAATCCTCGCCGCCTTCACGAAAAAACTCTGCTCATCCTCTCTGAGCCTATTATCCCACTTTTGCCAGCCTTTAATTTCCCCTATGTACTGTCGTAATCTCCTTGTTCCAGCACTGCTCCTGTGGATGCTGCCAAAACACGGGAACTGGCAAGTTACTGGACAAAATGCCACACACAGGACAGAGACTGGAAAGCGGGAGCAGAGGCTATATAAGGCCCTGATCCGGGGTCATGCTAGGAGTTTGAGTTCGTTACCAGCCAGAATCAGAGTGTCCTTGCCAGGCTGGTCTCCGACCGCCCTCCCCCTTTCCAACCCAGTAAAACTTTGTTGTGATAACATAGTCCCTCCAAAGTCCCTTGCCTTATTGCAAAGTCTGGTCTACACATCAAGACAACGCATCCTACAGGAAAAGGTACAGTCTGGATTTGGAGTTTGTTATGACGCCCATTCTTCCACTATAATTTTCATTCTTTCAAAGATATCCACCCCTTGGAATTCTGAGAAAATGACGTAAGTGTAAATGTTTTCATTTCAAGTAATGTAAACATTTTGTAGCATTTGCTATTTCATACTGTTCCATCTCAGCCTTCAACAAGGTGACAGTAAATCTGTCTTGCAGAATAGGTATTTTGATGCTGTGTCTACCTATTCGTCCACAGTGCCAATTCCTGAATTCCCCACGTGGAGGAACACTTCAAGAGTAATTTCTGAAGACTTATATGGCTACACGACAAAATTCTGTATATTTACTAATTTTTAGAGGTCCCACCAGTGTGTGATTTTATTCCAGACTTATCAAGTCTATAGTTAAGAAATTTCACCATAGATCGTAAAGTCTTTTGATATCGGCACTATTTGTTTTGTGACTAATGTAATATCAGTGCTAAGGAGCTAGTGAGGAGCTCCCTTTGCAATATCCTTCTGATCTTTGTAATAAAATCTAATTAGTGAAATCTTGCATTTCTTTTGAAAACCATTTAATTTACTGTTAACTTACTTCTTTTCATGAGTTTCAGCAAGTAGTCAGATGAGGCTAGATAGACCAACCCTGGGCTAGGCTCGTGAAAGTGGCGACCTTGCCAGGATTGTTGTAAGGCTATGATGCACACTGCAAGGTTGCAAATCCTTGAAACTTTCCCCTCCAATCTCAGTAGAATAGCTAATCAGCTTTTGCTGGCTAAATCTGAGCATTTACGATCATAAGGAACCTCATACCACCTTTAGTAACTTACTTTGGCACTCGTGGACAGCAGCATACACAGAGTAAGTATTCTCATTTGATTTTTTATTGCAAAGTAGATGTCATGTCCAAGTCGAACAAAGCATATTCCTGAGTGTAGGATCGTCCGTCACTCACCTTCCATTCATTCGAGAGTGAGAGAGAGCTTATTACCAGATGTGCATGTTCCATATATATACTATTGTCAGATACATGTGACTAATTTAATTACAGTAAAGCAATCAGCCTACGAACATTTGGTTTGATGAATCGCCTCATGTAAGCTTAACCAAATAGTTCCTTGTGAACAACTCCCTCGTGAACAACTCACATAATATGTGCATTACAAACCTAACTTGATCAACGAACTCACTTATAACCTCTGCACTAACATTGGACTCAGCCCATGTGCATGTTACTCTGTGTTCTCTCGAACACCACATTACCAACTTGTACAGTAGCCAGTCTCGTCCGTGTGCAAGTTCTTACAGTTCTTTTGAACAACCTAAAATAAAATTTCTCTATACGACAGCCATGTTCTATGGAACAATGTAACATTCACACCATAGCCAGCATTTTCTGTGCTTGAACAACTCACAAATAACCTGTTCTTTGGAACTAATAAAACCCTGTTCTTTGGAACTAACAAAACTCCACACTCGATCTTATGGGACAAGTCTGCACTTTTGGGTGCCACCAGTGTTCCCTGAACACTCCAACTGTTCCTTGTGAACCATGCAATGTCCTACGGGACCACAAAAAAAACCTGCTTAGTGACAGTGCCAGAGTAGCACATAGATCTCCCTTCATGAAATCCCAGTCTGGTCCCCCCCTCTCTTCAGTCCGGTCACCCCTCTCTTCGCCCGGCTTGGCCCCGCTACCAGTGCCGGAAAGAGAGCCAGCCCGAAATTTACTAGGGTCTATTCTCGATTCCCGTGCTCTCAATGGAAGCTCGTTCACAAAATGCAGCCTCGCAACCCATGTCTGAGTTGGTCATCATAACCTGCGAGCCATGCATGCCCACGAAAACTACTTCATCTATGTCCCAGGCCTCGGAAAATAATTTCCCGATGGAAAGTTCAGCCATCTCTCAGATCACCACAAAAATCAAAGAACTGAGCCTACAGATACTAAATATTATGCAGCAAACGAGCTGAGCTGACCTTATCATGGAGAAGTTACATAGGTCTAATAAAAGTATATCTAAAACCTAAATAACACCCATTCCTTTGTTACCACATTTCTCTCGCTCTACGGCGTTGTTACTGCAAAAAAAAGGACTAAAATCACAAGCAATAAAGTGGTGAAATCACAAAATGGGTAGTAAAGCCCAGCCACAAGAGACAGATATGGGGGTCAGGGAACACAAAGGAAGGGGGAGGGCGTAGGGCTTTATTCCGCAACCTGATAAATTACGATGAAAGCGAAAAGTAGGAGTAGGAGTCTTTTCTCAATTAGTATAGAAAGCGAGTACCATTATAATACGCATATTGAATAGGCTTCGGTTTGGTAGAACCACCGCTGATGATGTGAAAATTATGCAAGAGCTCCTGATTCTGGTACCATCCAACACTGACTCGGCCAAAGTTTTTGTTGAACATTATTCTAGTCTCTGCAACAGCAACAACAGCAATCAGGATAAGTTCACCGTATTATTCTCGACGACAAAGAAGAAAAAAAAAAAAACCCCAAAAAACAAACAAAATGTTGCCCACAAATAAGCGTTGCGTTTAAATGATCGCACGCTTCTGAGTGGATACATATGCTATATGTCTTCAAACTGTATTGCCAGAAGAAGTGCCAGTGTCTATCTCTTCAGGAATGGTTAGCGTTGTGCATGATTATAATGGCACTTGCTTTCTATACTGACTGAGAAAAGACTCCTACTTCTACTTTTCGCTTTCATCACAATTTATCAGGTTGCGGAGGAAAGCCCTACGCCCTGACCCTTCCTTTGTATCCCCTGACCTCCATATCTATCTCCTGTGGCTGGGCTTTGCTCCCCCTTTTGTGACGTCATCACTTTTTTGCCTGTGACTGTAATTCTATTTCAACCGAGGCAGGCAAATTTTAAACATTCCATAAATCAAACTGTGACGAAAATCAAAAGAAAATTAATTAACAATAAGGTTTCCCATATGATCAGTTATTTCTGAAACAGTATGTATCTAAGGCAAAATTCAGGAGTTCAGCCCCAAATCATTTTCTCTAATACAAAAATTAAATATTTTATTTTTCGGGGCGAAACCCTCCCGCAACATTAAACAACATTCCAGTATCGATAAGATTAGTTATTTTCGGAAAATGATAATAAAGACATAAAGCAATTAGCCTTTGATGACCTCAAATCATTTTAACGCACCCATGCAAACCCACACTTAAACTAATTCAGGGTCTGTTTCCGCCTCACCATGTACTGCAAACATGAGGGACCCTTCAATGGTTTTAGTAATGAGTATGTGATATCTTGGACTTAACAGAGGGTAAGATCATCAGAACTGACGTTTTTCGAAGAGGAGGTCTTGAAATACTAAAAAACTATTTTCGAAATTGAATACCGAGAGAAAGAGACTGAGCTCCAACGAAACCAAGATTGCCAGTACGGAAATTACAAACATCACGTAAACAAAACTAAATTATCTGAAGGGACTTTTCATAAGCCAACGTGAGCTGGCGTCTTGTTTTCTTACAAGAATACTGTTACCATTTTAATTCTGCTTCAGTTACGTTTGGTTCGAACGCCTTGGCTCCCGCTTAAGCATCTTCAGTGATAATCTTTCTTTGGTTTTAAACAGGCACATCTAACAACATTGTATATGTTTAGGCTTTGAACAAAGAGAGTTTTGACTTGCACTGGACATTTTTCTGTAAAATCAACATTTTGATTTGACGTGTTCTTACCAACTGCCACTCTTCAGCTGATGAAAAACCAGCTCTACCCTCAACATAGATTTCCATCAACAGGCCATGTCTTTTCTTACTTCTCTTGCAACGATTTTTTCTGGTTTAAGGAGTCGACGAGAAGGCTCTCAGTTCTTTCCCACATTTTGTTTTAAATATCGACCCTTCCCGTTTTCTTTCATTTAACACGTTTCTCATCCTCTTTTTTTATTTTTTTTTATTTTATCTACAATCACTAAAAGACAGTTACCATATACATTTCCTCATACAAACAAGTTCGCCTCCGCAAACGCTATAATTGAGAGAGAGAGAGAGAGAGAGAGAGAGAGAGAGAGAGAGAGAGAGAGAGAGAGAGAGAGAGAGAGAGATTTACATTTTCTTATTATGGATGCACCATTTTGGGAGAAAAATAAAAATCGTGGAGTATCGACCATTCTGAAAGATCGTTCGGGGAAAAATGGGCCTTAGCAACAACGAGGGACAATTTGCTTATAACATTTCCTGAGAAACTGGCCTTCACGATGGTTTTCATTAACAAGAAGGGATGAGGAGGAACGTAAATAATCCAGATTACGAGAGAGAGAGAGAGAGAGAGAGAGAGAGAGAGAGAGAGAGAGAGAGAGAGAGGTAAACTCTCTTTGTTTTCACAAACATTGTCATCAATGGACCGTACGTTTACGTCGGTACTATTGCATTATTTATTTATAATGCATTATTTATTTATAAGTATTATACATCGAGTCCAATTACACGTGAGAGAAGACGTAGAGGCCCATAAAATTTATACTTCCGCTTGCTGCACCAGAGGAAAGGTCTCTCTGCCATTCTCGTAGCACATAAGCCTACCTACAACGTCGAAAAGGGGGGGGAGGGGGAGGTTTATGACCCCCTCGTAAGGTAGAGATGTTGGTCGCTCTACCTAATTTTCGGAAGCCTAGATGAACACTTTAATGGTGATTTATCCTCGAAGCATTATAGATGCGGTAGGAATCCTCTCTCACAGAATCCCTGGATATACTTATAGCCCATAAGGAGATAGAGCCGGAGAGGGGAAGATACATCCCCAAAGGGGGAATTAGAATAGGCGTAAAAGATGGAGAAATGGCGGCAGAGGTGCCAGAATACCTGCGGATCGTCGTTGCAGAGGCGGCGTGACTGGGAATGACAACTATTTCTCAATATTTATGTCTTATTTTCCCCATTCCCTGTAGACTTCCTCATTCTGCCGCGAAAGTGATTACAAACACACAGACGCGCGCGTGCACAGACACACATATATATAATATAATGTATTTGTGTATTATGCATGCGTGAGTGTTTATTTCACCAATAATCCGTTTCACCTAATATGGGGTGGTTGTGAAAAAAAAAAAAAAATCCAGGCACTTCCACGGTCATATTTAACTGCCGAACCGAAGCTTCATCAGCAGCTCGCTCTATGATTTCAAAAATCATCATTGGAAAGTAAAAAGATTTACACTGTTTAGCATGTTCCCTTATATTGGAAAAAAATGCCCTCTTACTCAATTTACAGCCTGTTCAATGGCTGACTCCACAATGAAAGTCGATTCGCACATTTTATCTATTTTATATTTTTCAGAAGCTGCTCTTTAAGTGTCTTTGTAGGTTAGTTGAAGATAATAACCAGCTATCAACATTATAGTTTGGGTTTTGTAATGGCCTTGGTACTTGTGATACACTCTCGTCAATATCTACCATTCTGCAGAGTGCTCTTGATGAGGGCACCGAGGCCCACATAGGTCAGTTTATATTTTGGTGCAGGGTTTGACTGTGTGAATCATGAAGCAATCATCTACGAGTTAAGATTACTGGGAACTGGTGGATCTTTTAATAATATTCTAAATGAATTTTTAATATGCAGAACCCAAAAAGGTCTTGTTGATGGCCAGTATAGTAGCCTTAGTAATATTATGTCAGGTGCTTCTCAAAGTAGTGTTCTTGGACCTTTGCCATTTATTTATTATCTATACTAGCTGCTGTCCCTTCTCCCACCTTAGGTCTGTAGTTGCAGAATCCTTGAACATAGATCTGGCACATATTCTTAGTGGAGTAGGGTTTGGGGCATGAAGCTTAACCTTTCTAAAACTTAAAGTATGATAATTAGTCAATCCATAACTCTCTTACCTTTGCATCTTGATTTAGGTTTAAATGGTAGTTTTAAATGTTGCTGTTGTTTACAATGACACTATAACTTCCACTAACATCTTGTTCGACTTGTGATTTTCCTTAACTATTCCTAAATAACGAAGAAAAATCGTAATATATCTATGTCAAAGTGTAATGTTGGATTCCAAGCTAGCAAATGATATGTTGCCAAATGTTGCCCGAGATATTTTGTCCACCCCATGACTCACCTGGAAACTTGGATATTGTGGCTTGCAGGAACTGTCATGGTACATGTGTTGAAGGCAAGGTTGGTCACCACAAGCAAACAGACTTCTGTGATGTCTGGGAAGAGAGGGCCAATGAACCACTAGCCCCAATCTCCGAAAATCCAGAGAATTCTTGATTAAGTTTGAGGAACTGACAAAATTGCATGCATTATAAAGCATTGGAGATTTTAGCTCCAAAAGCCATAGTCCCTGAAGTAGAAGGATCCTCTATGTGAAATTCAAACCTGGTAGAGAGATGAACAAAGTCCGATACAAGAGAGAAGATGATTGTAGCATGAGGGAACCTTCCAAAGCCAAAGCAGATGACTTTAGCACACAAAGAAATAACAGCCATTTTCAAGGTGAGGGCCTCATGCCCTCTGGAGTTTCAGACCAATGCCTGAATAGTCATGCAAGAGTTGCTGATCTACCCTTTGAAAGGAAGTCATTCACCTAAAATTGAGAATTACCCAAGAGGAAACATGATAAAACTGTGAAGAAACGTAGTGCTACTTCGATAAAATGAACATCAAATACTTCATGGAACACCAGAAGATTCGACGATAGGAACAGAACATCTCTGCAGATTTGAATTGTTTTACAAAACTGTCACAACTGCTTATATTAGCTCCTTAAATATGGATAATTTTATTCATTTATTTTGCTGTTAAAACTGGCCTATGGCTTAATTTCTATATTTGTGGATATGGTATGTTAGCGTGTCAGTTGATAACAGTGACTACTGACACAAAGGTCAACTGAATTCAGCATTGCCTATTCTAACTTCAACTATATCTTCAAGACTCCAAGTTTATGAGGTGGATCAATATAAGTCTGGATATAATTACAGTTATCAAAAGAAATTCATAGCAGATTACCATAAGCTGCCAAGTAATGTTTTAATATCAGGCGTCTAGTATATTCAAGAATTCTGTACATTTCTATAAGATAACAAAGCATCAGTTAGTATTATATTTTGTGATATATTCCTATAAAAGAATTTCAAGTGAATACAATCAATATCTGACCAAATAATTAATTTTCGTTTGCGATGTCACGTAGTTAATTGCTCAGCATTCAGTAATTCAATCATTATCTGTGTCCAATTTTTTATTTTATTTAGGTTTCTTTATACATCATCCTTCTGATTATTATATGCCTTGTCATGAATTTCATACCTGCATAATAAGTAAAAGTTTATTACTTACAAGGAACATGTAGTAGGTTGGATAAAACACCAGTCTCCATTGAGACACTACTTAAGAGATTATGACTCCCTCTAAAGCTCGCCAGTACATTCGGTTGTTGGGTCCCCCTCTGGTCACAGACTTTTTCTATGCCTACACCAACTAAGAATAATCTGGCACATACATTTCATATCCTCTACTGTTGACACACACTTTACAACAATGAACACCCTGCACTTCTTGCCCATTTTGTTCTGTCCTTATTGTGTGGAAGAGACTTGCCTGTCAGTCATCTCTTCTGGGAGAAAGCCACTCTGAAATATACCACAGTTCTTCAATCTTTGATAGATTATATAAATATATATGTATGTACGTATATATATATATATATATATATATATATATATATATATATATATATATATATATATATATATATATATATATATATATATATATTGCTCAAGAACTATTACTATTTCCCAGCCCTCCATGCTTCCTTTTATGAAGCCCACACAGAGAGCCAGGGAGAGACACCTTAAGATGCTCCCAGTTAATTTGAAATTTGACAATTGATTCGTCAGGGTCTCAGTGCCCTCGCTCTTTAAGCCTCTCCAAAAGCGTTTATCTTAATCTGTTTTTACGACTCTGATGGTCAAAGATTCTTCCTTCCAGGCAAACACTTCCTTCTCGGGCGACCACAAGAATTGCCTGCTGCACAAACTAACAGGAACCACCCTCGAAGAAGCAGTACACCTGAATTGCCCAGGGTGGCAAGCACCAGCAGACACAAGCGGTCATATAAGGCCAAACCAGGGTCAACAATGACAGAAGCAGACAGGACACTGACCCAGTGACACAGCGCAGTGCGGTGCTCAGTCACCCGAGAAACTGCTCACCCCGTTTCTCTGGCCAACAGCCTACCATCCAAGCCCTAACCAAAGTGCCAGTGTAGGAGTCCCACTCTTCCGAGATTCCACTGACTCTGCATCCACGGATCTTCGCTTATGGAACTAAGGTACTGTGTGGTGGAGGAGTATTCGGCCATTTATCTTGTACTCTTATCTCATATTGTTTCCTTTTCCTCTTGCATTGTACTTTGACCCTGAATCATTGTTAGTAACCATTTATCAGTGATTTCAAAGGATTTATTAATAATTTTTTTAAATGTTTGTAGAGCTGCTGCTCTAAAACAAAGGAGACTGGGAATCTACTCGTTTAACAGAGAATAATTATTTCTTTTTTATTGAATGTGCTAATGTATATTGAATATTTTGGTAATTGACCAGTGTACAGCGCATAATTACATATTATGGAAATTTTTGTCTAGTATTAAATGTCATTTGAAAAACCAAATGAAGACTAGAAAACAATTGTTAAAACAGTGCTTGGTTGTGGGTTTGGTCTCTCTCTAGATGCTGTGGAGAACGCTTTGTAAGTCGTGACACCTGCTAACATTAGATTATCACAACAGACGACCATAACAAACCTTTGTTACTTTCCGCAAGTTGCTGGAAGACTAGAAATGTAAAACATGTTACTTTGCTTGACAGTTCTTTTTCTTAATGTGTTCTCTCAAAGATCTTTATCATGAAAAGCTAAGATTCTAGTCATTCTGACCCTTAAATATATTTATCAAATTAATTTACTTTTTCCTAGTTCATAAATGGCAGTCCTATTTCTGACCTATGTTATTTTGCCTCGAGGACTTTTGTAAATTCGGTTAATCAATCGTTTTGATGCTGTCGCCTTAAAGAGTCCTTTATACTAGTATTTTAATAACTACACAGGTTGTCAATATTTCAATCATCTCTCAGGAGTTACACGCAATATTACTGTACCAAAAATGAGTATCAGTCAACAACCTTAATCAATCTCGTATTGTTAGAATATTAACTTTTCCCCAGCATCAGTAATACTCAGCATGGCAAGCGAGTTTGCATATATGATTGAGATATTCCTAATTATTCATTACGTGCACTTATTATTATGCATCAGTACAATATATGTACGTGATTAGAGAGCTAACAAAGCGTCGTATCGGTGTTTCTGATAGCCGTATATTAATGAATAACATCCCTAAGTAGTTGCTATTGTAGTTATTACATTCTTCCCTTCTCACAAATGCGAAAACGACACTCATTCAAAATACATCAGGTAGTAGAAACTCCGAATTTTTAGTAAAGAAAATGAAAATATTCAGATTGTGCGATAGTGATATTTTCCCCTCTAATCTTAACCACCAGGTTTTTTGCCCCCCGAGAACCTGTCGGAATTCGTTTTCTTGGCTTTTGATGGGTCTTACGAACTTACACCTTCATTTTCCGGTGCAGGGAGCTGTTAAAATGTCATCAGGACCAACCCTAATACATCCCTGAGAGGCCTATGGAGGCACTGTGGCAATTTCCTTCTCCATCCGCTTCTTCCCCTCACCCATACCTTTCAGCTCCATTTTTCCCCCCTCTCTTCCGTAGTCCTGTCTGTCCTTGCCTGTTCAGTCAATCCGTTGTTCGTCTTTAGTTCCTGAAGGTGAGTTTTTTTTTTTAGTTTGTTGAATTTCTTTTGCGTCCTCTCTAGTTTGACGCCATAGATGGTACTTTTCATATTCGATGCTGCTAATATATATTAGCCTTACGTATTGATAAACTTGATACGTATTTATTATATTTGTAGAGAGAGAGAGAGAGAGAGAGAGAGAGAGAGAGAGAGAGAGCATTCGAGTTTGTGACATCGCTGACTTTCCTTTCGAGCTTGTACACTGTAACAGAGGAAGAAAGATCAAAACTCTCGGGAATGCAAATGGCATAACAATCTCACGACAGTAACCATGTCTTGACTGAAACAGAAGCCCCCCCTCTCTCTCTCTCCTCTCTCTCTCTCTCTCTCTCTCTCTCTCTCTCTCTCGATATACTTATTCTCTCCCTCTCTAGATATGTATAAGTATATGTTTGTGAGAGGCTGAAGGTCTATATACAAATTAAGCAATTTGGGTCTTTGACCTTGCAAGTTTTGGAGTTTAGACCAGCAAGTTTTGTTATTTTTTCCGATATATATATATATATATATATATATATATATATATATATATATATATATATATGTGTGTGTGTGTGTGTGTGTGTGTCTGTGTCTATCTGTCTGTCTACACGCGCACACACGTGTCTACATGTGAGTTTTGGAGTTTGGACAGACAGGTCTTGTTATCTTTTCCTGGAAACGCAGATTTCCTTTTAAGGTTTATTATTATTATTATCATTATTATTAACCAAACTGCATCCCTAATTAGAACAGTAAAATATATCAAGTCCAAGGGGCCCAACAGGGAAAATATTCCAGTAAAATACAGTAAATTATTATTTCTTTCTATAAAAGATAAATAATAAAAACAAATAAGATAAATGATACTGACCAAATAGCAAAAAAAAAAAAAATAATAATAATAAACCGCCTCGGGACTCATGGCTGCCTGTTGAACGAAAAACAATAGAACCAAGTTTGAGTTTCTGAAATCCTAATGGATTTCAACGACAAGAGTAAGATAACCATTCAACAATTTTGTCACGACAGGAATACACTTTCTACAAGACTGTGTGGTAATAAACCTCACAGAAGAAATGGCAAGACTTGGCATTAACTGTAAATCTAGTACTACATTGATCCACAGAGAGTAATAACAAGATCAGGGATAGAAAATTTAATATAAGTCGTTTTAGCTACACAATTTAAGATGCTGGTCGTTGCTGGTGACCAAAATGATAAACATTGCTTAAAATATGGAAGAATAAAAGAATTAAACCATTTCCTCAGAATAGGAAGGTCTCCAGTACCTTGGAAAGAGGTTCAGTATGCTGAATTTTTTGCATCATTGAAGAAATAGACGGATATAGTTGTTATAAGTGAATTTTTCACTCATGACATCAAGCTGCCGTTTTTTCGTAAATGGTAACTGATAACTAGCATTTAAGCCATCTTGATACGTGGAGTTTGAGGCCAATTGCATATTGTAAAGTAAATGTGAAAGCTCAATGATTTTCTTTTTGTTCGGCTTTTGGATTTTACAAAGGAAAAACAAATTGGCTGCAGTATATACGTATT
The DNA here is from genome assembly GCF_040412425.1 of Macrobrachium rosenbergii. Lineage (NCBI taxonomy): Eukaryota > Metazoa > Arthropoda > Malacostraca > Decapoda > Palaemonidae > Macrobrachium > Macrobrachium rosenbergii. The sequence goes on along the minus strand of NC_089799.1, from coordinate 37,055,016 downwards.
GATGATCAGAGTGAGTACTTCGTTTTTTGTTCTCTTCCAACAATTAGAAACAGAGCATACCACTGTCTGCAATAACATAGCCACAAAGGAGAATCCAGTATACAGTACAGCAGAACAAGCAAAAATCACCATTTTACATAGTGGGTAAAAATTCCTCTTTTAACTTGCGCGCTTGTTATGGACGCTCAGGGTTTATACAATTCATTATGTGAATTAATATTGAATAACAGCATCAAATACAGCTGGGAGACGGTTGTTAGTGTTCACGAGAAAACAAATATCCTAAAAATATCAAGGAAGGGATAAAGAATCCTTTTGAATACAAAATGTCGGGGAATCAGTATTGTTTAGGATATTCTTGACGATGAAAATTCGAGAAATTTGTTGGAAAATTCGAGAAAATTGAGGCTATTCCTCTAGTGTTTTAAAGAGTCGAAAAAGAGGTCGGTGCTATTAACAGTTATTAAATGAGAGAGGAGGTACAATCTAGATGAGTGGAGAATAAAAATTTGCGTCCGAGTACCAAAAAACACAGCAACAAAAATGGTGGAAAAAAATTACATGCGAAGACTTGGTGTTGCTCCACTGAATACAAATACTAATCCAGTTTGACTGCTGATACGTCCGTGCACTGTTCGAATGTTAATTTCTCTAAGTACTCAAACCAATTCTGTTATAAGGGTTACCGGGCCATCATACTAAAAATATTGCCTTTGTTGCATAATATCCTTCAGACGGCTCCATTCAACCACTTGTGACTGCGCCATAGCAACTATAATATAATCTGCTCCAGGCAACTCAGAAACCTTATATATATATATATATATATATATATATATATATATATATATATATATATATATATATATATATATATATATATATATATTAAATACAACAGCATGATTAACAAAGAGTAATGCACCTCCGGACAGGACTGCCCTTGTATTGTAGAAGTTGCATTGGCTGCCTATCATGGGTAGAATAATGTTTAAAAAGTGTTATGACTTATCGAACTACCTAGACATGATGTAAAAAAATATTGGAAAGACTTGGTCACGTAAAATATAGCCAATGAATGGAGTCAACACAAGATTAGCTACAGACAGTTTCAAGTTATCTGAGACAAGATACAATTCGAATCTTGATTTTAGAGCCTTCAAATTTGCAGCCCCATGACTATACAATACAGTAGGTTTCCAGTTGATATCAGGAGGACTACAATTATCAAGTCTTTCAAGAAAAATGAATGACTCGTTTTTCACAGTGTTATGAATGGGTATATTTCATAATTAATGTGGAGTAAGCCACATGACTCTTTGAATTCCTCTGCGCAACTGCATATGGAACAAATGAATTTGTGGGTCCCACAGAACGCCTTCGGTGGAGGAGAAAAAGAAATATACCTTAGTTTTACCAGACCACTGAGAAACAAATCAGTAACAGCAAAACATAAGTTCAGAGAAAGCATGCATGATTAACTAACCCGATCATTTTTGCCATTTTTTCTAATGGCGTGGTCTGTACCAAATTTAAATATATTAATAAACTATAGTTAAATAGTAAAAAATCTATCTTCTACCATTGCAGGTTAATCCGACTCACATCTGAATGAGGCACAGTAATTTGTATTACTAAGGACAATGGATTTACTATTTTGCACAAAATGGATGAACGCAGATGGACAATAATGATGATGAAAAGAACATCTCATGCCGTGATTTTACAGAAGAAGAAACTTATGATATAACCGAGAGTATGAAACCGTCACATGGACTCAATGGGATACAAATAGAGTTCTATAAAAGGTAGGCAAGGTTACAAAAGGTATGTCATTCATTTATATCAGTTCACTTTTGCTTGCACTGTAATATATCTATATTCCTTTTACTTGCACTGTAATATATCTATATTCTCTTTTACTTGCACACACACTTCAGAAAAATTATGCTCTAATGTGATTCTTGTGGAATATAATAATTTTTTTTCGGAGGATATTACTAAGTCCGTTGATCAGAAAACAGTTCTAAGTGACTTTATACCACAGAGCCGATGAAACACGGTGTTTCGGCAACACCATTTTATCAAAGCATCGGATAAAGGTGAAAGTTGGCAAGTGTATATTTTATAACCCTACCTCATTTTTACAAGTATTATTTAGTGCTAAGTTCAAAGTGAGCTTCCTATGCCAGAGCCATCATAATCGCAGGCAAGGGGTTTTTAACACAATAGTGACGTTAGCCTATGACGTCATGAGGCTCCACCCACAGTGAAGAGAAGTTTACATATGGGGGAAACGTCTCTTCACTGTGGCTCTTCCCACTTGCTGATGGCACATTCACTAATTTATATTAGTACCCATCCTAGGCGAGCAGGATTTGTCACCGTCCCCTTGATTGCACTGTCATTCTCAATAATTTTATTATTTTATTATTATTATTATTATATTACTGTTTTGTGAAGGTTTCATTGCAATTACCACAGCAGTTTTTGAGACTAAGTTGTCAGCTTGGAATGGTTCCATTTGCTCGATATTCGTATTGTTTCTACTTTACAAGTAATTCAATGTATTTAATTCATCCACATAATGAAGCAGTCTATAGCTCATTTGTTAGCTCTACATCTATTCAGGGCTAGAATACTTCATAACACGTGAAAAATGGGCAGGGGTATTCTTTACTCCAAAAGGGGGGTAATTATATTCAAACAATTGATCATTTGCTATAAAGGCCGTCTTTTCTTTGATATTCTCGTCTACAGGTATTTGAAGATAACCTGACTTCAAACCCAGTGTGGTGAAGAATTTACTATCTCTGACCTTAATCAACAATTCTTCGATAGAGGGCAATGTGAATGCATTGTTTTTTGTGGTACTATTTAACATTTCTGTAATCAACACATAGCCTAAGAGAACCATCCTTCTTTTTAACCATAATTATTGGCGAGGCACTTTCTCTAATTGTCCCTTGTTCCCCTAATTTATTAATTTCGCTCCCCATTTCCCGTTGGTAACAAACTGGAATCCTATAAGGCTTAGATCTTATGTGTGGATGATTTCTGGTCTCTATAACAAAAGGGAAATTATTAATTTGGCCTGGGGTTTCGTTGTCAATTGTGATTACATCTTGATAACCTTCTACAATTTCTTCTATAATTTTCTGATAAGTAACAGGGGTAGACACACCAGCTGTTCAGAGGAGTCTACCCAGACGCTCTTCACTGCGACCTTGAAACGTGCTACCCAAGGTCACGAGCCTGTGAGAGGCGTCTGCTATTTCACAAGGTTCACGGTCACATATCTACCCGCTATCTAACACAATACGCTGATCACTAATGTTAATAAAGGGCACACTTACTTTGCTTTGCATCGCCTTGCTCAAACCCGGGATGATAAAGTCTTCCCATTTTTGGTGGGGTCTGATCATAACTGATGTGCCTTCTAGTGTATTTCGTGTGGATGTCACGGTCAGGGACGAGAGGGTTTGAGGTGGTGCCACATCTCCTGCCTCTGGGGTGGCAGGTATTCTCCCCCCACCACCCTTCGAGCTTAGGGAGACACTTATGCACTTCTGTCTCTCCCCCTCTATGGGGATTTGTTGTCCTCTCAAAAATACTTCGATCCCCTTCTCTTCTGTGTCAGTTATTGTTATTTTGTTCCTTTGCATGAAATCAATTCCTAATATCACTGTGATTCCTTCTATGTGTAATGCTGGCATTACATAGAAGGAGTAGGCCATGGCTCGCCCATCCATGGTTACCCATTGCTTCACAGTCCTCCACGCTGCCTACCTCTTCCTCTCCTTGGTGCAGGGGGTGTGTTGTTCCACTGGCTGACATAATTTTTGTACAGGCATTCATGAAGTGGGCTGTCTGATTGCATCAAAAACACCGTCATTGCTCAGTGGAAGAGGGGACCCATAGATGGTCCCCATTCCCATGCCTCCAGCAAAGGCCAGCTGTCTCGTTCCCACCTGTTTTCCCCTTGCCTCTCTGAGGTCCCTTGCTGCCGGGCCCAGCCCCCTGGGTTATGGGTGGGGCTGGCTGAGGACCGGTTTGCCCAGGCTGTTTAACTGTTGCAAACAGTGGTTGGGAGGTGGCTTGCGGTCCCCTACCTGCTTGCCGTCGTCATTCACGGTTCAGCAGCAGTTGCACCTTCAGCAGTAAGGCCTGCAAGGACTTCTCGTCGTCATAGAGGAATCCCACCACAGAGGTGGGAAGAATTCCCCTCAGCATACGTTGGCAGAAGGCTTCTTTTCCCTCCATGGTTTGTTCCCCTTCAGCTGTGAGACTCTCATAGCCTTCATTAATGCAGGCACAGAATGCCAAGATCGACTCCCCCACCCCCAGCATGGCCTATTTGTCTCCAGCATTTCCATTTTCTCTTCCTGGTGTAGGGCAAACTGTTGAGAGAGGCACTCCTTGAAAGTCATCCAGTCAGATGAATAACCGATGTCCCAGCTTCTTACTTAACACACAGCAGTCCCCGTCACCTTTTGCTTCGCCTGCACAATTCATTCTCTATTTGACCAGCCTACGGTGGCATTTTCAATACACCTTATGAAAGCCTCGATCGAAAGGAAACCCTCCCCACGGTGTGTCATCAAAATCAGGCACTGATCCCTCTAACACTGGCAATTTTTTATGATTTCGACCGATTGCACTTGGTTTGATGGCGGAAACAACACGACGTCTGCCAAAATTGTGGGTGGGTTGACAGGTTTTCTTCCATCTTTAATTTCATTTGCTAGTTGGTGCACCTCTTTTAATAGGTGTTCGATATTTCTTACCGACAGCTCTTTCACACAGCCCACTTCCCTGGTACTGCTATTGCTAACATCACTGGTACTGTGAGCACTGGTACCCCTGATGCCATGCACCGTTTTTCTTCTAGTTTGCATTGTTTACTTCTCTTTCACAACTACGCAGTTATTTATTATGTACTGGCAACACCCCACGACTGACACCAAAAATATGACCCGAATTCAGTCGCATAAGGGTTCTACCAGTACAAATGAAATGTGTAGGATACAATTAACCCTTATATATTATCATTAAAATTACACAGGGCCCTGTCGCTAATGCTACGTTACGTTAATTTATGCAATAACAGCCGGGGGTACTCTAAGGCAGTACGAGTCGCCCACCACTGTCTTAAACAGTCACCTGTGTCCATCGTCCGCCCACGATAGACTGAGGGGACAACTTTGAACAGAACCCGCACTCGGGGTCCTCAGACCTCAGGTCTTCGATGATTGGCTTCTGTGTTTAAAAAAGGCCAATAGGAACATGGTGTATGGACACCCTTTGTGGCACTCAAGCCAAGCCGTCAGCGGTTGTATGGCACCTTGGAGGCCAGCGGTATTTGTCCGTTATACCTGATCACAGAGGAACACAGACGGCTAACAGGTTTTCCATTACATCTCAATCATAGATCACTATATCAATCAGTTCATATATATATATATATATATATATATATATATATATATATATATATATATATATATATATATATATATATATGTATATATATATATATATATATATATATAATTATATATGTGTATATATATATATATATGTATTTACATATAATTTGTATGTATATATATATATATATATATATATATATATATATATATATATATATATATATATGTATTTATATATAATTTGTATGTATATATATATATATATATATAAATTACAAAGTAAACACACAAAAACATACTACTGAAAGGTACAAACGCTTTCAGCTTCAGACATTACAAATTCAACTATTCGCTTAACCCCAATTTTTCCCTAAAACATAATCGGACATCAAATTATAAAAAACCTATCACGAAACTGTGCGACAAGAGGAAGAGTAAGTGGAATAAAATTAACATATTTCTCTAGTGAGCTATCACGATTTTCAAGACCTATTTTACATTAGCACTTAATCTAAACAAACTTGGAAAGTTTTATAGTATTTATACTTCCCTAACTACTACTACCAAAAGTAGACATTAAAATTATACAAACGATCTTTTTTCATATAAAAATTCTACTGCTTAATACGTTGAACACCTAGCATCCGACATGACATCGTTTTAATATTATATAGAATCCCTTCACGATCAAATTCAGCTTCGGTTATAAAATTTTTCTCATTCATAAGCGTTCGTACAAACTATATAAATGATCTAATGTGTATATATATATATATATATATATATATATATATATATATATATATATATATATATATATATACACACATACATATATATATATAGAGTATGCTATAAAACATGGAAAAACATCAAAACCTCCCATCAAACAAAGTCTTGCACAAACTGCACTCAAGCCAATAAGAGAACTGACTTAATGAGCTCTAAACTATATATCATACCTTTGTCACATTCACGTCACAAATACTGACCCACAACAACATACCAAAACTAACAGGCCTACAAATAAGATTACCCAGCCCCAATGAGCAAATGAAAGCTATAAAGATTAAATTTTAGCGCAAAAAATAATTAACTCGTCTATCTCTGTCTTCTGTGCACTATAGGGTTATAGTCACATACTGACAGACAACATTAACGCTTCTTAATATTAAGTGTGAATAATAACCTATGGTCTGAGTCACTATCACTGAAGCCAGCAACGGATAATTTTGACTCTACTCGTAACTGTGTTGTTAACCGTCATTATAAAAAACAAAAAACACTGGAAGGTTTCTCCAACCCAAAATGTCAAATGCAAAACAATACAAAAAAACGGACTTTCGGATGATCCTTTTCCTCGTTTGAATTTCATCACATTTGCTTCAGAATCAAAATGGCTGCATTACCATTCTATGGGAAGTTCTCTGACTACGGATTCCGTGTCTGTTCTCAGAATAGCTCTCTCTTTTCCCTCGCCCTACTGCAGGAGCAGTCTTCCCATCCCTTTAAACCCGCTCCTCATTTTTTAACATATACTGTCACCCTGTTTTTTCTATGCATAGGTTCAGAGCGTCACCGTAATAGGTTCGGATTGTTTACCCGATCATATTAAGTCTTTCCATGAATACCTGAATTCACTTGGGGAGCCGTCGCTATTTATAGATCACTTACCGTGCCCTCTGCTCTATCAATGCGAACGATAAAATACGGAAACAACTGGTAGACTTATGAAACGCAGTGAAGCAGACGCCGCAGATATTGTGTATAAACAGGCACACGATATTCTTTATTTTGCCTCTATTGAACAAAGATATAAAAGACACTGGAAAACATTGTTTACGCTCGAGCTGTCCCGAGTGTATATAATGGGACCTAGAAAAACTGTGTTTGGTTTCTAAATTGACTTTTATTACCTGGGCGTAACACACCTTCTCCTTGATCCTATATTTTTTTTTATCGATTTGTTATTATGGACATATACAACTGACAATTACTTCAAGCACAATAGTATCTCTCTCTCTCTCTCTCTCTCTCTCTCTCTCTCTCTCTCTCTCTCTCTCTCTCTCTCTCTCTCTCTCTGTGCACCCTTCATAGTTTTTTATTAAAATCTGTGGGACACAAGAGAGTGAAGGAATCAATAAAAAAAAAAACACTTTTCAAGGAATATGCAAATGAGATCGGGTTGTGTACCATTCTCGTTCTAAGAAAACACACTGAAAGCTCCGATCCCTCCCTCCTAATCTCGAATGCTCGTGAGCTGTCTACTAATCGTGGATTCTCTCCTCCCTCCTCCTCTATGTAAGTGAATGTATGAAGGTACACGCACGCACAGCTTTAACATTCGATAAAAGGTGAACACGCAAAAGGAACGTCAGCTCGTGTATTTAAGGAAAGTATGTAGGTATCAACATTAGTTGACATACGAGGTATTATGGACCTCCGAACTCAGAGATTCTCGCACGTCGTCTCACGACATCAAGACACCAGAGTTCTATCCCACAGAGGGGACCGTTTCGTGAAAAGACCAAAGTGCCCCTCTCGACCTCAGCTGTGAAGTAAGTGGCTGGTCGGCTGTGGTGAATCCCGGCGGAAAAGAGCATGTTGCCTGCAACCTCGGCCTCTAAATATGGATAATGAATGCGAAACTGGCAAAATGTGCAAGGAAGAAATCCCTCAGCAAAGAGCTCGTTCTCCACATACGTTACAGCAGTTGAAGTATGAATGGAATCGTAAGTCAGAGAATCGTCATGTTATCAAATTTAAACGGTAAAATACTTCCACTGCAGGAGTGGTCATTTACACCTATATTTAAGTATTTGCTAACACAACGATCACTTACGAACTTACACTGGGATCATAAGAGCAATACTTATTACCGTCGAAAGTATACTATTGCTAAAAAAACGTATAAAAAGTATTCAATCTTCAGGAACAAAATGACCTTCTGACTATCTGAGTGCATACAATTATTATTTGCGGTCCAATAATTTAGTGTGTGTATATATATACACATATACACACATATATACATACATACATACATACATATATATATATATATACACATATATATATACACACACACAACAGATGCGTGTCACTACCTCACGAGCTTACTAGACCAGTATCGGAGGCTGCCTGACTGCCTCAAGAGAGAAAGGGGTCGGCATAACTGAAATGTATACACTTGGCACTCTCTAACCATCTCTAACGACCATCTCTAACGAGCACTGAGATGACAATAATAGTAACACTACTGATGCACACCATAATAGCAACAATAACGGCGTTGGTAATAAAGTATACAATAAAACTGATACATGGATGCCAATAGGTAGCGACCTCCAAACTCACAGAATGATAACCTTTCAGCATAATTAACACCCACACACATACATAGACAAGTAATATCCATAAAAGCCAAACGGAAAATAATAATCACACCACAGTCATAAGGGTGGGCTCAGGTCAACTCCTCGTTGCCAGCTTGGACTACGTCGACGTCGTGATGTGGCCAGGGTACTGAAACTCGGTTTTAAACCTAGGCATGATAGGCTGGGCAAGGACTTTTCCAATGCAGAAAGTTATAAACAAAAACGAAACAACCATATGGCAATATTCAGTGCCGAAAAACCTCTCAGGAAATATACGTTCAGGCCTTGTGGTAAGACCACTAAGATGTTGAGTAAAATGCCACAATAATGTAAATGAAAGACTGTATTTTTCCAAAACAGGGGAAGATCTTGAGAGCTCCCCCTGCATTTTAACACGATTTTTTTTGTATTTTGGAAAAATAGTCTTTCATTTACATTTTTGTGGCTTTTTACTCATTATTTCCAGTCACAACATAGTGATGCACCACAGACCACTAAAACCTTCTTATTCCAAACCCTGCCCCCCCAGCACCAAAATTTTTGTATTTTATTTAAATCAAAATTTACCTCTTTATAGTTTTTCCTAAGGTTATATACAACTTTGTTTTCATTTATCACTCCTGGGTAAGCAGTGCTTGGGAGGTGGATATACTGTAGAGTGGTTGGCTCAGGCAGCGGTCGATAGCAGCTTAGTACATAGGATTTCCCATTAAGACCAAAACTAATGAGAAACGTATCACTCATATGGACGGTTTCACATCTTTCACCCGGTAGGGACCCAGACAGGGTGCTTTTAACTTATGTTTTCTCAGCTGAATGCGTTTGAAATAAACTCAATCTTTGGTCATACTTGTTATGATACTTCTCGTTAGCCTTCAGAAAAAACTTTTGTGTTGCCCATACTACTCTTCTCATCATGTTACACAAATGGACCTTGTAGTGTTCTACCAAATGATATGGAAGTCTAGCAGGGTCCATGATCATTGAGTAGAGCAACACTAGGTCTTGGTCATACACCCAAAAGTTATTGCACTGCCAGTTGTGGATATTAATTTATTTTTATTTTTAACGATTCTGCTTTGTTGTTTACTTAATGTGGTAGATGTTTAAATGTACTGGGAACATACTACCCTGTTTCCAGAATTTATGTTTGTTGCAATACTGTAGTAAGTTTTCATTGATGTTAAAGGTTCAAACAAAAGGTTTTGGATTTTGGTTAAATAAACTTGGGTCACTGTGAGTTAACGAAAAAATTCTGCATGTCAGCAACAGCACTAGGTACAGCCAAGGTAAGGGCAATTTGGGTGTTGTTCAGGCGATGTGAGAATACAGAAGGGTGAATTTACTCTAGCCTCAGGCCAAGGTGGTCCTCCTGACCAAGAATTCATGTAACAACACCCGATCCACAGGTACCTAAGCATAAGGCAGTGGTGAATAAAAGAAACTATTAAGAAACTGGCAGAGCAGTGGTATTACGAACGTGAATGGCTTGGCGAGGTAGCAAAGGAATTAAATGTTAGAGGTGACAAACTCATGTAGCTCAAGTAGTAATTTGTGTGTGAACATGTAGTTTTAATGATAGATGAGGATGTAGGATATGTCATCCATGGAATGTGAATTATAAGGTCAAGTGAAAAACTAAGCACTGTTGCATTGGAATATATGTGACTTTTGTCACTTCTAGTCAGAAGTACAGGGCGAGTGAACCATATGAGGATACCCAATGTGGGTAGCCTGCTGCAATGTGAAGCCTGGTGGTACAATTATGGAAGATTTTTTCATTTGAGAAATAAAGGGTCTAACACTGAAGTACTTGAAACTAGAAGTGCCGCAGCTTCCAGTGCGGTGTTCGCCTATTTAAAAAGTGCGTAATATACCCCCATCGAAGATATGAGATATACTCTTCTCACTGGTACATGGTCATGATGGGAAATCTTATGTACTAAGCTGCTAACGACCCCTGCCTAAGCCAACCGCCCTACATTTGCCTCCTGAGTGTTGCCAACCCAAGAGTGATAAGTGAGAATGAAGTGGTGTATAAGGTTGTCCAATTATTAAAGGGTGAATTTTGATTTAAATAAAATCAAGAAAAAATTTTAGGGGGGTGGTAGGGAATTAGGAATTTGAATATTTTACTGGTTTTAACACTGTAAAACCACCAAAGAGGTTTTTCGGCACTGAATGTTTCCATATGGTTACTTCATTTGTTTTGTATAATTGCATTAGAGACACCCTCATCACAACTATCCTGTCAAAGTTTAAAACTGAGTGTCAGGACCCTGGCCACATCATGATGAGGATGTAGTCTCTCCCACTTCTTTCTACATCAGGAAAGACCACTCCAAAGCCGACGTCAGCATCCAACTTTCAGCCATCTGTGAAAACTGCAATAAAGTTATCATGTTGGGAGGAATGATCTACAATTATTGATTTCACTGACTCACTGGACATTTCTGCTTTTGTTGAATTAAAATTTTGCCTCTCACTCTAAAAAGCAAATGGTTGAGGATGCTTGGAGTGATTTTCATAAAATTGCCAATGCCTTTCATTTTTGGATACGCTTGACAGGCTAGTAATATGGCCGCTGTCTGATAATCCGGATGTGGGTTCAAATCCTGCTACGGGCGTCAGAATTTCTTCTTAGTCTTGCATTTGCCTCTCAGGCTTTGTAGTTTTCCCTTATTTGACGCCATTTTATCCTTCTTTTTTTTCATTCCAGCACATAATATTAGTAATAATAATTCAAAATTATGTTCTCATTGGTTTTCACTGATGAAATTACTTATATATGCACAGAAATTTTAAATACAATATATATATATATATATATATATATATATATATATATATATATATATATATAAATATATATATAAATATATATATATATATAATATATATATATATATATATATATATATATATATATATATATATATATATATATATATATATATATATATATATATATGTGTGTGTGTGTGTGTGTGTGTGTGTGTGTGTGTGTGTGTGTGTGTGTGTGTGTGTATGTGTTTCTGTAGATGTGGACATATATATATTTTTACATATGAATAAAGATACATAAACACATACATACACGGATTACTGCTACAACATATAGCTGCTTTCAAAAAATTAAATAAACGTTCAGATTATTACGTTCAAACTGATCATTTCAAAAACAACAGCCACGGTAAAAGTTTGTGCCCTGCATTATCGAACTTCTTGTTGATCGAAATTTCCTAGTCATCATAGCCAAGACGGCGTGTAAATCCCGACTTCCTGCCACAACAACAATGAAGAAAATAAATGTTATCCAGAAAGTCTATATTTTGTTTGCAAGGCAAAGATTCGTTAATAATGACGATGAAACGACCAAAGTGAAGCTAAAGTTCAACATGAACGTGATGGTGGTGTGCAATAATACCGGTCAGTTCTCGATCATTACATCACTAAGAGAATGTAGTGAAAAAAAAAATCAAACGTCCTTTGTTCCTGGGGTTCTTCAAGATACAGAGGGATTGCTGGGGAATGATATATCTTGTGGTCTCAAAACCATATAAAGGCACAGTAACAAGTTGCTCATCATCACATAAATAAGCTATGAAAAAATGAAAAAAAAACCCACAAACGATCGTTATTAAACAAAATTATGACAAGAAGAAATAATCTTTAAAATCCTAGGCAAAAATTTTCAGTCCTAGTACTTCCTTCGAAATAACTGAAGTGTCAAGCAACCGCCATTTCTCCTAATCATTAAAAGCTTAGCGTCTCCTGCGTGTTGTCTGTCTTAAGATGTGAAAACGTTTCCGAGCGATACTCCTTGACCCAAGTCATTTACAGACTACGCCTATACGTGTATTAATTACGTTAACTCTTGCCTGACCGATAGTGCTGCTAATGTTCTACACGGCGTTATCTGCCAATCAACAATTACTGCTGAAGTAACGTTGTATCTCTGTGCATCGTAAAACCTCCAAAAATATTTGCAGATTACTGGAGGCAAATATTTTGACAAAGGTTTGATTCACTCGATCACTTGTCACTCTAATGCGAAAGTTTTACGAAGACATGATTTAATTCAAAACACTTATACAAATCGTGACGAATATATTGGACATTCAGTAATCTATTTTCACAGCCATTGATTCTGACTTTTTCTCTGGCCATTGATCTTTGAAAGAATGCTGTAACTGTATGGAGTGCATTACAGTTGGCGATATCTTAGTTATCTGATAAAACTTAGTTAATATCTGGAGAAATGGATTATTTTCTTGACTTCCATACACAAATCATGTTTCTTTATAACGAGTCATGCAGGCATGAATTAACAATATAAGTACAATTTATAATGCTATTGCTGTAAATAAAAAAGGAGATATTGACAATCTACAAAACTATAATTTAAATAAATTATTCGCAAATATTACAAACGATACAATAACACGGAAACATTTCTAAAATACATGAAGCGTCAAATAAAAAAATCATAAAAGAATATTAACAAACCACATTTCTACCCAAAAACCTTGTAATGCTGAAGTTAAATCATATTCCATTGCAGCCATTTACTGTGCAGTAACAAAAAAAATTAAGCAAACGATCGCGGGTAATAATGAGAGCAATAAATTTCAATAAATTAAAGGACACAATAAAAAGGTCAGAAACCCCACTAGCGCTATATTTCAAAACTTTATTTTTTAATGTGACAACCAATATTTCATCAACATTTTTGGGATCTGGGGTGAAATCAAATTAGGAGAACGAAAAAAAACTAGGAAAGGCCTGACAGTAGCACATGACAATTACCCATAAAGGCAATTAATTATTTCCCTTTTATAATTATATTAATTATAATTGCCAGGGCTTCGTCATTTATCTTTGCCGAGTTATCAGGAAAACAGGAACGTGCAGCTCCGGAAAGCCTTCTGCTGCTTCGATTAACGTAATTCATAATGACGGGAATTAACAAGAACTAAGAAATCAGAATTTCATTGAGACTGAGAGGTGTTTGAATCTTGTCAAGCTGTAAACAAGTTATTCTGGTACATGTTTCACTTTCGTATATAAAATAAATCATCAACAGGAAAACCCCTCCTCTGAAACTTACTGAAACCTTCCATATTTGAATCTAACAGTTTACGCATTCTTAATCGCCAAACAGACTGGGCGCCTCTCACAAAATTTTATGTGAATGTTAGTTATTGTAACACAGTAATTTATATTTGACTTTAGAATGCGAATCACATTCCGAGATGGATGGATGGATGGATTTATGATATTTAGGGTGAAAGTCCAGGCCCTGGGGCCAAATAGGCCATTCAGCTCCGTAATGAAGAGTAAATAAATCATATTAAGGTAAATGATTAATGAATTAGTGAAGAAAATTATTAATAAATAAAATGTAGCGATGTGACCAATAAATAAAATAAAGATATTAAATTTAATGAATGATGTGATTATATATATATATATATATATATATATATATATATATATATATATATATATATATATATATATATATATATATATATATATATATATATATTAAAAACTAGTCATTAAAAATCTGATATACATATAAAAAAAATAAAATGTCACTAAAAATTTGTATACACTTTAAAAGGGATGATAGCAGAAATATCTGCTTCATCTTCCCGGTTAGTAAGTACTTTGCGCTAAGGCGATTAAATTTAAGACAGTGCACCAGCACGTGCTCAACGGATAGCTGACCACCGCAGTGAACACAAACTGGGGCACTGGCTCCCTGTAAAATCCAGCTATGTTGTATCAAAAGCAATCACGGCTAGCAAGACAGAATGGAATTATTTACTCAATAAAATTATACTATGTAAAAGTCTCCCATGAACAGGAAGAATTTGGAGAAACACCATCGTGGGGAAATTGCAAAACTCCGCCAAGGATGACAAATTGATCCAAACCACAACCATGACCTCCCTGGAAGAGAGGAAAATGTCTGAATTTATTTCTGCCGCGTTTTTATGCGCAAAGGAATTACACGACATGGACACTCCATTATAAATCACTTGGGCCACTCTTGAACTGAGCAATGGTTTAGGGTACCTAGTACATACTTAACTGGCCAGAATATAGTCCCGCAAATGGAAATGTCGTATGGTGAAAATAAACCGTTTGTGAAAAACAGTTCCATCAGCGGTGGTCAATTTCCATCTGTCAGTACGACCTTTACCTTGATCTCACAGTCCACAATGGATTCAATAACGAACAGAGGGATCAACAGACTGGTCAACTGCTATAACCAAGTGGAAAACTGGGTGCACACACACATATGTGTGTATATATATATACAGTATATAGACATAATCAACACACAATCACGTGTGGACCAGAAATAAATTTCTGACTCACATCAGGATCGAACCCAGGTCTTTCAATTGAAAGGCAAGGGCGCTGCCCACTAGACCATACAAGTCTAAAAGAAGTTGGAACCTGAGAGCAACTGCACTCAAGGAACTACCTGGGCAAGCTAACTGCTTGCATACCAGCGCGTTTTCCCCAACTTCCCGACTCAGCAATGACCCAACTGACAGCATTTCATTCGAATTATCCCTTCTGACTGAATAAGATAGAATTCATTATCCCTTCTGACTGAATAAGATAGAAATCATTATCCCTTCTGACTGAATAAGATAGAAATAATCAACACACAATCACGTGTGGAACAGAAATAAATTTCTGACTCACATCAGGATCGAACCCAGGTCTTTCAATTGAAAGGCAAGGGCGCTGCCTACTAGGCCATACAAGTCTAAAAGAAGTTGGAACCTGAGAGCAACTGCACCCAAGGAACTACCTGGGGATACCGATAGCAATAATGAAACATATGATGACATTATAACAGAAACAGAATTCAAGAAAACATTTGCTAGCTCCAATGAGAGCTGTGTCTTTGAAGGCTTTCAGTAATTTTCTTTTCTTCTTTGTAATATAAGTAATTCTCTATTTATTGATATTTCATTCACTAACGTTTTTTTTTTTAATAAATGTGCTGCATGACTTAAATTTTTTGAATTATCACATCATTTTTACCAAAAGAAAAAATATGTGAATCTAAGTGACGAGAAATCAGCTGATAAAATACAAATGGCGGCTAATGTGTGTTTACATTCGGGAAATGTAGGCTACACTTATAGCCTAGAACAGCCACAAATATAGAAAAAACATAACAATAATAAAAGATTCTCAGATAAGTTAAACAACATTTACATTTATTGTCTTCATTATAAAAAAAAATAGTTTGTCGACTTCTGTGGAAAGAAATGCTACTTTGCTGACCTCTGTTGTCAGGAAGTCCAAAGCCTATAATAAAAGATTCCCAGATAAGTAAAAGAACATTTATATTTATTGTCTTTATTCTAAAAACAAAAAAAAAATAGTTTATCTTCTGTGGAAGGAAATGCTACTTTGTTGACTTCCGTTGTCGGGAAATCCAAAGCCTAAGCTTAGCCTAGTCCCAAAATCTTGCACTTCTCCAAAACTATACCTCATGTAATGTTCGACCCCAAAATGTTAGGCCATAAAATTGGTCTTTACATATCCAACATTACATGAGTATATACGGCATATGTTTCTGTTCGTACGTATCAATGTAGTGTTTTGTGGCATTCCACACATTCCAGGCTCAGCAAGGGAGTGCCTGAACGAAAGTCACCTTAGATACAGCCGTATTTGTGACGCGTGGCCTGAATTTTTATCTCGAATGTTCTAGAAGCTCTGTCTGGGTAGAACCCGAATATGGGTGTGTCGTGAAGAAGGGGTTTGTATGTTTGTGCGCCATGAGGAATGACTTTCAAAGTGAGTGCCTGCAGCTTCTGTAAAATGGCATACACTCGTTTTGGAGGAGCCAAGTGAGAAGGACTCTGAGGGCTCTGGGCCCCAATTTTCCCTGCTGGAAGGGTGTGTGTTAAAGACAAATAGTAACTTGACATTTCAGTGACTTATCATTTCCTTTAACATCTCTTTCTATGTGGTGTAATGGTGTAATTGAACTGAGTTGGTTTCCATACTAATGGGAGATGATTTTTCTCTTTACAGATATTTAATGGATAGTCATGCACATGCATCCCCATGCATAGGCATGTGTAGACACATACAAGTGAACATGGCCACTATGGAAAATGGTCGCTCAAGTGAACTTAGAACGGAGACAGAATAGTGATTGGGGTTGAGATGGGGAGAATCAAATTGGGACTATCCCACAAATAAATAACACAATAGTAATGCACGCATTTAACAATGTCACAGACCCAAGTGGAATGCAACCAGTATTATTTTCAAAAGTAACAATGTAAACACCAGACGATTAGTCGAAGTCGCCGCCATCAACTTAGGAGAGTCCTTCAAAGGTAACAAGTCGTTTGTTAGCGGGACCCATTTGTTAAGTTTGACATACTCAAGTTGTTTGTTGGAGATTTTAACTTTAGGACAGGCTCTGTTTTTCCCTCACCTGATGCTGCCTCTGCCTCTCCTGTCCCTTCCCAGGCACCGGATAGCACGCGGGAGTCTTTACCAGTTGCACCTACGACGATTCCTGATGAGATATTTCTTGCATCATCACACCAGCCCGTACAGAGCTCCAGCAGGATAGCAGCCAGAAATAACAAGGAAAGGAAATGGCCTAGTTTGACTAGCTGACTACTTTCTTCATCACCAGGTCCGTTGGAGTTCTGACTGCCGGGGGCAGCCATTCTTGGCGTCTTTAGTTTACCTCAGTGCATTTTATGTTAAATTTACTCATTTGAACTGAAGACGAACCCAGGGAAGGGTTCAAAAGCTTTTATATAGTTTTATAAAGTTTTGCAACTGTTACCATCAGATATGTCATTGTGGACCTTAAAGAACTAATCTATTCATTCCAGGACAAACTTTCCCTCAACCCAGCAAACCACGGCAAAGTTATTAGCAATTGTGACTCGACAAGCAAAACAACAGTAAATCAATTATATGCCTGATAACATAAAGTTGACAGCATCTTTAACTGAAATAGTTTCAGCAAAACAAAAAGAGAGTTTACTGGGTACCAAGAGAATGATGAATCCTATGCACAAGATAGCTGAATCGTTTCAGCGAAATACAAAAGAATAATCATTCGGACATTATAATTTCCCTTTAATACCAATAACCGACTTCCTGGTTCATTATACGAAATAAAATGGCAATTGACATAACCTCTAATGTGACATTCATTCCATAATCACATTTTAATACCAGTATTTTTGCAGGAAATTGTATGACAACAAAATATATTTTTCATTCAATCAACTCCAAAATTTGTACAGAGTTCTGGATCCACGGTGTTGATCCAATTTGAATGAAAAGGATTCGATGTTATATGGGTTAGTATTTGGCAGCTCTGGTAGGATCACAAATGCTAAACAAATATACAAAAATGGAGAATTCTGGTATTCCAATACACTATTACACTGACGCGCGCTAGCCCACGCAGAAGCTAACTGGTAAAATAAAATAAAACGGGGAAGAGAGAGAGAGAGAGAGAGAGAGAGAGAGAGAGAGAGAGAGAGAGAGAGATTAGATTATTACACAGAATGGGACAACGTCATCCCAGTAACCAAGAAGACTGAGCTAATTAACAGGATTAAAATCAGAGATAAAAAGTGGTCAACATGGATGTACGGACCATGACGATACGTGGACGATAGCTGAGGGCGGCTGTGGAATGTAACTTAATTAGGCGAATTCCCTCTCTGAAACATGTAACATCCTTGAAGAGATACGGGGAGACAGCACCATATGGGCCTTGATGGTATCATGAGAGCATTCGTCCAGAACGGGAAAAAGTTATCAGCTTACTAAAGCAGTAAGGTATTAAACGAGCATTGGTTTTCTGCTAGCCGGTTTGTGACAGGCCTTCTAGTCCACTTTATATGTTCCTAATTTAGTAACACTTTATCAAACACCCCACCCCACCCTCCTCTCTCTCTCTCTCTCTCTCTCTCTCTCTCTCTCAAGTTGTACAGCAAATATAAATCGAAGCATTTTCCTCGGGAAAAGAAATCAGTCGCATTAACTGGCAAATGCAGAATATCGGAGCACAAGCTAAACCCACTTTGAAGTGACGGAGGGTCATTCACTCCCCCGCCCCAAAGCCGAAATTTCTCATGAATCGTTGCTTAAGAGGAAAATTCTATGACCTGCACCTTGATTCATCCTTTACAGTCACTCCCTCCACTCACTCGCCTTAATAATTCCTTGCCGACCCTTAATCTACCCGCCTACATGCTCCGTGTTCTACACTTCACTCGTCATGTCGCAAGAACAATATATTCAATTTAGACTGGGGGCTATATGCACACAATGCAGATAATGGAGAAAAAATTACCGCAAAAGGTATTACAATAGTGACAGCTGCGGCGAAAAAATGAACATTTGCAACCTACATACTCACACGGAATCATTGATAGTAACTGATTTAACAGCTATTAACACCTAGCAATCAAACAGAAAACTAAGATGGTATATTGTAGTTTTCTGTTTGATCGCTAGGTGTTAACAGCTGTTAAATCTGTTACTATCAATAATTCCGTGTGAGTATGTAGGTTGTGACAAAGATCAAGACTTACAAAAACAGTAATACCGGTACAAGTGCAGAGAAAGGCACACTCAACGGACACCATCAACAAAGAGAGATGTAAACTAATGTTGTTAAACATTATCATAAGACCTGGTACGGTGCAATGTTTGTGAACTCCATTGATGGGTGGAGCCAGAAACACAAAGAACTGCAGAATAAAAAATAGAATAATCCTCGACTTCCCAACAAAATTCGACATATCAATTCAAATAACTGCCTCTCCCTTTTTGTACTGATAGAAAAAGGACTTTAGATTGAAAAACACCCCTTTAATAGATGACTAAAATTCCTTGAGAGAGAGAGAGAGAGAGAGAGAGAGAGAGAGAGAGAGAGAGAGAGAGAGAGAGAGAGAGAGAGAGAGAAAAAAAATTTGTTAATGTTCAGTAAAGTACTTGCTGAATACTTCAAATTATACGTCCGAAATGTCTGTACCTGAATGAGTACAGACGAGCAAGGTCCATGCAATGCAACCTCACCTTTCGTGTAAATGGCATATATTAATGACAACTCACTCCCCCACCCCCGAAAAAGCTATCACGCAAGATGACCAACAACAACGACGATATTATTACTGTTATTGATAATAAAATAATTTTTATAAAAAAATGATTTTGTCATAGTCTCTTGCAATTCTATAATTACCAATCGATTTTAATTCTTTGATTGCCAAATGATAAAATCTTGCTTGCCCTTTCTTGACTAATGTAGGGAGGGAATCTGGAAACAAGTTGAAAACTGTAAGAAAATTCTTCTGAAGTTACGTAATATTCAGGCCAAAACTTCAAAGACAGCTTAGCCATTTTTGAATATAACAATATGTTTAAACACGATCAAACAAATTCAAGTGTTACGACAAACTACACGAATCATGAAATCACCCATAATCTCATTCAATCTAAGGAGCCAGTCACCGGCACGGCCGTCACGTGTAACGAAGCAACACAGAATTCGTCAAATGGGTTATGATGATATCACGCGTAAGGGCCCAGGTACTCAATGTCAACATGAAAGTCACGGAGAACTCAGATTCTTACTAATTTGACCGGTGCGAAAGGAGCCGCCAAGCTGTCATGAGGGGAAAAAAAAAGGACAAACCAGTACCATCTCTCACTATTTTCGGCCATGGGTACAAAGGCAATTTGATCTAATTGTCCTCAAACTAAGCCTTCCCCCTGGTGTTGAATTTATGGTTCAACATCATTATTTTTCTTTAAACTACCACAACATTTACGATAGGGTATGCAAGTATGTTTGTATTCATACTTTTATTCTTAAGACATCTGTGCATAAACGCAAATGCATCACATAGGCCTACACAAATAAGAGTACTTAAATACATGCAATACATAGTAATAACGGGTGGTAATTTCAGTACCCTCGTAGGCAGCCATATCTAAGTGGTCTCCAGAATACAAAGAGTTGGACAGGCTTTACTGCTCCGTCTAGGACACTGTTCGTTCGCCTCCATTCCGTTTTCCCTCCTCGGAACTTCAGTTCTCAGAAGGATCAGGCCCTATCCATTCGAGCTCATTATTTCAGCATTTTTTCTCTTCATCCCAGCCGATCCTACAAAGTACACCCAACCTACACCAACAGTTTTCAACTATTTTAACCTCACTAGAGACTCCATACTTAAAAGATTGCTCACTATTCGTTAACATTTTCTATCCCTTTAATTTACCATGTCAGGTGTTAACCTAGATAGGTTGGGATTTCCGAAATGATCTGTATAGGTCTAGAGGTCTACGAAAGAAATTAATCACATTATGTTTTCAAAGTGCATCAATATCATCCCATGGTTCAATAGTATTTCAGTCCACGTGAGAAGCATGGTGCTATTATGAAATCATTTATAGTAATTCATTAAACTTCTTAACCAAAAATCTAAGAAATATGTACACACAAAACACTTGCCTTTATGGAAGGAGTGCGACTGCTGAAACGCGTATCAGGGCAAAAAAAGGCTTAGGTCTTGGGTAAGCTGCTCGGAGGATTTGTGTGCGTAGTATATTGTATATAGGAACAAGGTCACGTGGGAGAGAGAGAGAGAGAGAGAGAGAGAGAGAGAGAGAGAGAGAGAGAGAGAGAGAGAGAGGTGTGTTCCAACTGAGGGACCCAATATTTCGTAAGCATGGATGTGCCTAAATAGGGACATTCTTTAGTCCGTGTAGATTTGGGGGACGACACACTTCACTGAGCATTTTGTGTATGAGTGTGGAGACACTGGTGATAAGAAGGTTTGCCTTACGGGGGTTCATCCTTGATTCAGTAGCTGAAGGATGAACACAGAAACTTGGATATATATACATTAAATAACATAAAATTTTCTTAAAGCTTTCCTTCTGGGGTATTAGGTTTCTAGATGAAAAACGTAACCAGAAAACTGAGGATGCCCTGACACTAGGAATTCCTTGACAGGGAATCTAAAAGTTTGCTTAAAATGAAAAGTCTTGGTAATCACGACCAGTATTCGGACATTTTATTTATTGGGAAAACATTATTTATTAAATCTCAATGGCGAGAACGGGATTATTTTGGCAATTATGCACTATTTGCTCTCAACAGGTATATGCACGCAAGAGACGAAATCTACTCTTGCTTACTGTTCTGAAAATTAAGTTATTAATCCAAGACACTTTTCACTAACCTACCCTCCTTTGTGCTCTTCACCTGACCACACCATTTAAAATAAACGGAGACGTAACTCTTCAGCTATGCTAAGCGTTTTAAATACGGTTCATATTTTTAAAAGCCCACCATAATCATTTCCCTCCCACGTCTTCCCTATTAGTATTCTTTTCAACTGAGCATGTGGGAAGTTGAACGAAAAGACTGATTCATACATCAGTCCAGGTTGTCGATAAGTCAAAGAAATGTTATGGTCCCGTTTTCTTTCATATAACATGAGATGTGCACCGCTGCTTGCCTTCTTTTCAAGGAGGTATCAGTGAAAAAATATGCCAGAATGGATTTTAATTAGTCCTCGTAAGCATTTGCGACCACTGTTCAGGTGTGGGAACAAGTCATTATATAAAGTACACAGTTTATAACAAAATCGTGTTTTGTCTGCACGTTGGGTCACTAAAACCCAAAATTAAAGGCATTTGTCTGTCGGATGGAAATTTCTGTCATCGGCCTTTAATGGGTTGCTATTCATTACTGTACCTTCTAGGGTTCCATTTAACCTTAAAAAATTTACACCCGCTCACATTTACTCTAAATCTCTTCTATTGCAAATCCCTTCAGCCTCCTTAACTTGCTATCTGCAGTTTCTCTGCAATGTCTAAAACAGTACAGTGTAATCTGCAAACATCAACCACTCAACACTCCAATCACGACTCTCTCTCTTATCACAATCCTTTTCAACCGCAACTAACTTATTTTCCCTGACTTCCAGGAACATTTAATCATGATATAAACTACCATAAGTACGAAATAATGGCCCTTGCAGAATGCACACAAACATACACACCCAATACAAACATGCACACACATTTATAAAATATGTATGTATGTATGTGTGTATATATATATATATATATATATATATATATATATATATATATATATATATATATATATATATATATATATATACATATTAGACTTATCCTTAATACTACTGAACACAATTAATACCCTGATCTACTGAATAACTCAACTCATAAAGAAAAACCTCAATTTTTTCAACATTCATGGAACTATTAGCATCACAAAATATCAAATTCGTTCGCAAATCAAGAACTGCAGCTCAATCAACATCCTGGACAGGATACAACCTTATTTCTATTTCTCTCATCACTTTCAAGCATTTGTTATTCTCGTTTACTTGTTATCCTCGCTACTTGAGTAATCCTCCTACTCCTCCTCCCCCTCCTCATCATCATCATCCTCGGCGTTGGCGTTATCCTCCTTCTCATCGTAGCCAATTCTGTGTCATTCCTTCCCCTTATGATCTAAAGTGGTCGGGAGGGTCGCCATAAGGAAACGCCAGTTATCTGCTGTTCGTGATGACGGTGAAGGTGGTGATGGTGATGAGATGATGGTGGCTGTCGTGATGAAGCCGATGGAGGCTGTCACTCTCGAAGTTTGGGGGGAAATGGAAGCTTCACCCAGACTTTTGCATTACCCAAGGGCTTAGGAGATGGGACCGCGTGGGAATCTGGGGTATTGGATGACGTCCGTGAGCTGCGAATAGTTTGCTGCCAGGCTCTCGAAGAAGCTGAAAGACAGGGACACGAGAGGATATGCAATCAGAAAATACTGCTTAAGAAATCTATTAACATGTTAATACAAAAGGGTATAGATACGACGATACAGATGGCTGAATACACACAAACATATATACATACATACACACAAATATATATATATATATATATATATATATATATATATATATATATATATATATATATATATATATTTACATACATAAAACACACACATATATATATGTTTGTGTATAGACATAACAGTTAAGGCGTTTTAAATGCTGAATATCAGCTTCTTCGTAGGCCTACACTAAAGGATCATCAGTGGTGTGTCAAAACGCCCACAAGCATTGCACCGTATGCCGCTGTATCCTCATGCACTCCTGCATTTTTTGAATATTCAACTCTTCCTATTCTTATCTCATTTACTCCCATTATCCACTACCTTCCAAGTCTTCTTCTCCCTCCTAACGCCTCTAGATTAAACGTTTCACCATTCCATTATCATCCATTCTCTCCACATGAAAAAACCATTTCAAAATGCAAAGATCCATCTTTTCAAGTATGCTAACCCTTTTACCTATTTTATGCTATTCATCTCCACATGTTTCACCCTTCCCATTCTTTCGTTATATATACTGTCAAATACTTCATCCCAACGGCCTCTACCTATTTTCTCTAGTTCACTAGCATTCAACATCCAAACTTCAATTCGATCGAGCAGAGTTGGCTTAATAATTTCTATATTCTTTATTTGTTCCTAAATGGGCCTGCATAGACAACTGCAAGCCCCTTCTCATCTTTGGTAGACACCCTGCTACCTCCTTCATTCGGTCTATTTTGTGCCTCACCTGTTTCTGTCAACCCTCTACCACCCTTTTATATCTACTCCCAAATACCTACAAGAATCAATCTCTTCAATTCTTTCACCACCCATTTCAACATTCATTGCTCCATCGTCTTGATTTCCATTTAGCCTCACAACCTTAGTTTAATTCACAGCTACTGTTGAATTTTGTAACCTTAGTTTAATTCACAGCTACTGTTGAATTTTGTATCTTGTAAATATGTTCAAAACTTAAATGGCTTCTTAGTTCCTCTTCAGTACCCCCATTCACAACTGTACCATTATCATTACTTGTTAAGCTGCAAACGTAGTTGGAGAAGCAGGACATAAGAGTCAAAAGTGCCCTAACAGGGAAAGCAGCCAAGTAGGGGAAAAAAATAAAAGAAGTAATGATAATATTATATAAGTAAAATAACAAACAATTCCAAGTATGATACAGCAGACTAATGAAAAATTAGTCATTTTAGCCAGTTCAAAGAAAAGCAAAACAATTGAACTCGATTAAACTATGTGACTACGAACGCCATTAGATGTTAGTCAACTAGTAGGAAAGTTATGGAAAACGGTGTTGGTCGTACTGCAACTCACAAAAGTAAAGGCACTGTTAAACTTAACTTGTATATTTAGTACTATGTAGCATAGGTACAGTCTGGGAAGATTTAAGTACAAAGGATAATGATAATTGCAAAAAAAAAAATTGATAAAACAAGCACAAATGGTTAATTGAACGAAAGTAACAGAGGTTAATGTTACGATCTGAAACAGGAAATTTATTAGAACTTAAGTTTTTGTCCAATAATTTAACCCTTTGTGAGCGGGCGTCGTCAAATGACGACTACTTATAGCTTTAAGGTGAATTCCTGGTATCGTCCTCTGACGATCAACATTTCGCGCCATACAGTTTGAACGAATTTTGCAGGAAAAGTGTTCAGATCACTTCCAAAGGCAATAAATGACTCATGGCAACTCTTACTGCAGGAAAAGTGTTCAGATCACTTCCAAAGGCAATAAATGACTCATGGCAACTCTTACGGCAACTAATTTATAATAGCAAATCGGTACAGGAGAGAGAGAGAGCGCCGAGATGTCGAGGGGAATGTGGACCACTATTCCCATCCAAGGATGTCATAAATATTTTACAATAAATATACTCAGAATTTGTTACTGATTTTAGTTCTTATCTGCTATGATATTGTGTGAGCTGCAATTAATATTTTACAAAATCAAATAAAAAAATTATTAGAAAAAGCATTTATAACTTGGTAAAATTAGCAATTTTTTACTACTGTCTTGGTAAAGAGGCCCCACACAGGGTTGGAAATATTTCCTTTCAACTTCCCATAGAAAGTACAGAAATTTTTTTAAATTTATTTTCTTATACCATGTGCATATGTACACCTTCCTCTTTCCATTATTGTGCTTTTTTTTTTTTAAAATAGGCCACCCTTAAATTTAGCCCGGTCTAGGGGTGTGCTTAATATATATCTTAGGGAGGACTGTGAGGGTTAAACGAAGTTTGCTGCTCTGGGTCAAACCGGAAAACAGTGTTCAGGACATGACAAATTAAAAGAGTAAAAACATTTCTTAGGATAGATGCATTTACTATAATCTTGAAACATTTTCTCAATATAGCAAAATTTTGTGCACCTGGAGAGAGATCAGATGTGTTTCATCAAAGCGAATTCGCAGTTAAGTATAACACAAAATTCTTGAAAAGCTGCCTATCGTTATAAAGAACACGGTCAATTTAATGATCTTGCTGGGGCGGTGTACTAATTCTAATTACATTAGTCAAGTGACTGGACCGATTAAATAGCATCACATAATTTACATATAATAATAAGCTTGTTTTAAGGTATCATCTGCAAATAGCAAATACTTCATACTCGATTCCTGACATACTTTCTTAACCTAAAACCGTGCAACTGTGCCCAGTTTCCTTTCTCTGATCTCAAACATTTATATATATTTATTTATATATATATATATATATATGAATATAAATAAATATAAATATTGACAGTTATTTTTACTACCTGAAGCACAAAGTCAATTTAATAATCTGGCAGCGACACTGCACACTTATCTTATTGTGTGCTACACACCCAAAAGCGAGAAAAGTGAACACAAAACATAAAATACTTTAAATTCCAAAGCAGACACGTCACTTCTTTAACAAAAGCAAGACCAAGAATAAAGAGAAGGTACTATTGCGATCTAAAGTATTGGATCAGTTCCTATAATGTTTTAGACAATAGGCATATGGAAGTATTCAGCAAGCGGTGTCTGGCAACTATTCACCTGGCCACGCAGGCGCATGAAGTGCTATGGTGACAAACTAATGCCTTGGTCACAAATTTGCAATTCAAGGACGCGCATGTCATAATGGCTGGTTTTGGCGACCATCGCCATCATTCGCGTGCCTGCGGCTGTCTGAAAAAAAAAAAATTGTCAGCTGATTACGATACCATGGCGTAATACTCCATTAACCATAGCAACATCACTGCACAGTTCGAGATGAACCTACGTGTATCCATAATCATACGCGTATTATGCTGATGATTAGACCATACCCTGTCTTTGGCGGTTGCGACAGGATGGTGTAGTGCGTAAACGCACGTCGAATTATGCGATTTAATTGCGTTATAGTTACGTCACAGCAACACGCGTTACATCATTGGAACTGTGTCGGGTACATGAAATGCACCATATAAATTCCAGGTGAACTCGTCACCGATTATTCTCGTTCCAAGATCTACCTGTTCCAACCACATCATCACTCCCTCATGTTTGGCTCCTTCCCTTTATGCTAGGCGTCGTGTGCGAGGCAGCGTTGCCACATCACGACCCACATGGCGCACTGAATGTACTGCCACTTAACCATGGCGATTCATGGTGCACTACGTAATGGATGGCGCTTGTCGAAATTGCGAGTTACGATTTGCACAGTCTAATTACGAAAAATGGCGATGCCACTGCATCAGTGTTGCGTAGTGCATAATGGCATGACCACAAATGACAGCTGACATGGCCCGACCGCGTATGTTTTAAACGGTTGAAAACATCTGCCATCACTTGATGCAAATCGCCAAACTTGGCGACGCAATAACGATTCATGGCGATTTGGTTGTAATTACAGAGTAATGGCGTCGTAATTAGCAAAATTTCGGCAGTTACAACATGCGTGTCCTTAAATCGCAAATGTGTGACCGAGGCTTTAGTTTCTGTTAACTTGGTTACGGGTTGCCCTAGAAAAGAGCCTTGCCTGCACAAAGCTGGCTTAATCTAAAACAAAGAACCAAATCCTTTCATATGTTTCTTCTTTAAGAAATGTGTATTAATTTTTTCTTGTGACTCGGCCTAACCATTTTTTCGGTCTGAAGAGGGCTTTATTTTAGCACTCAAAATTGTAGGCCTATATGTTTTGCGTATACAGCGTTAAAAACAAAACTATTAATTACATTTTGTTTATTTACCATAATCAAAATATAAAAATGTGGAATAAATGTTTGGCTAGGCCTAATGATCCTTGTCTGGTCTGTGAAAGGCGGGGAATCCAATAATAGACAGTATGATTATGTTTATACGTATTTGTGTGGCACTAGTTTCATAATCAATAATGTATTCTTTTACAGCCGTTATGCAAATATTATAATCGATCATTTCAGTGTTGAATGGCTTCTTCGAGTTGTCCATTTGACCTAATTCTGAAACCGTATGGTTGAGGACTGACTTAGTTACTCCTTGAGAGAAAAATGTTTATACTCTCCATAATGAGGTAAAACTGAAAAACAACAATAATGTATTTCCATATATTATTAATATCCGTAAGGGATGTTAGATAATATTGATAGTGAGCAAGACGTTGACATGTAACATTAAAAAAATTAATTTAGCAGAAAAATATCAACTAATAAAAGTTCAATAAATGGTTTAGAATATAATTAAAGAGCAACAACATCTAAAGATAAAGTCAATATATTCCCTCGAACACAAAGTACAGAAAAACAAAAAATTATGTTTATCCCATATAACTAGTAAAAGTGGGGTTTCTAGCCAGTTTCAGTTTATGAATCCTATTCACATCCTGATGTTTAGTGTAACTCCCAAAAACACCGATAACTGTTCACCACTTAGCATTCATTCTAGGCCTATGTGACTCCCATTAAACCATTCAAAAATCAATATTTCCAATTTCCTTCTCTGCTAAATCTGAATTCTCCTTCATATTTGTAAAAATTTTTATTTCAATCTGAAGTTTCTGATGCTATTAAAAGGAAAATTGGAATATGTAAGATTTAGGAGTTATCGTGCAAACAAACTGGTCTACTGAACATTCCACGCTGCAGGCGTGCCAACCGACCCTCATACGGCAGTGCATTTCACCAACCTTCAGTGAAGCGAACTGTATTTAGTTTAAGAAAGGAAGCTATAAATTATATAATATTTTTGATAATTATATCTTATTTGATAACTTAAAATAACGTTTTTTCTTTTAACAGGAAGATCTTTATACAGATGATAATCTGATAACATTAGATAAGCCAAACTACACTCACGTATTATTTGCGTAAAATAACAGCTCTTTATACAGATGATACTCGGTTGACATGGTTGGTAGGACTGTTCATATCTAAACATAATGAAATATTTCATAACGATTCGGAAAAATACTTAAAAACTTGCAGAAAACAAGGTTTTTCCATGCAATTTTATTTTTTAATTGTAATAGGTACCTTAGTTCGAGATCCAGGACGATACGTCATGTCCCTAGGGTCAAGAGTTACATTACCGTCATTTTTCAAGGCATGAGTACATTAATACCATTCCAATCTGACATATGTTGGTTCCTTGGTATTAACTTATCATGGAGAAAAATATTGCACGGACCTGCAGCTGCAAAACAATACAAAAAACACTAAATCTGCACCATAAATTAATGAAATTAAACGAACTATATTTTTTACTGATATGCTTGATACCCCATTAGCAATTTTATAGGAGTGATTATTCATCTGGTCGGCTGGTGTAGTGGTTAGTGTCGTGACATGCCAGTCAAATGTCGCGGGTTCGCGTCTTTCCCAGGCCGATGAAAAGTCACTGGCTCTGTATCATGATCAGTTACTGCTGCAGTGTGGGGTCTGCGGTGGGAGGTTGAAACCAACATTCTTTGGAAGCTTGAATTTCAAGTCAATGGCCCCAGTGTGCTTGTGCCATGTGAATAGGGTTTCTCTGCACATGATGATTTGATATAATGCTCTTAGATTTAAACTGAAAACGTAACTTTAGTATAAATTTCAGGATTTAAAGAAGTTTCATTTTCTCACTGACCTAGTTGCGCTATCATTATCGTCAAAGTCACTCTCTTCATATGCATTACTCGAGAAAAATAATCGGATATGTTGACGTTCCTTTTCATTATCAAAATTCTCCCTTCTCTCTTCAGTATTAGCTTTAATTTTCTTTATAAAGAAAACGCACAGGTCTCTAATTACCTTAACTGCTCTTGTCAATATGCATGGGTAACAGAAGGCGGGCGATTTTATTCCAAAACATTCCGTGACAACTGTAAGTCACGTAACCGAGCCGTCTGACGTACTGTCAACTTCTAAATGTGTTTCTCTATTTAGTTCGCTCTCCATCACAAGTATAATGCCTGTGCAAACACTCACGTAAGTGCATACGAACGAAATTTTGTGCATCCTCGAATCGTGCTTTGGTCACGAAATTTTTGTCTCTTTGTAAACTACTCAGCTCTATCCTAAAGTATCTTTTGAACTCCATATCACCGTGTAATATAATGTTTTTTCTCAGTGATGAATTTAAACATATATGTATCTCGTCTATGAAGTATGTCCAAGAGTAAGTGAACTGCAGTTGAATAAATTAGCCTTTGTATAATACTACACGCAAAAACATTTGCTGTAAATATGAATAATACAATTCATATTTTTAAAAAATGGCTTCTCCCATTCAATCACGTACCTTCAGAGGAAATAAATAATAATTCTACTTCTAACCCTGCATTTAGAAGGAAAAAGATGTCCAGTTTTCTATAGCAGGATGACACCCGTACACAATACAATGTAATCCTGCTATGTTACAACAAACTTGCGTTCTTTGGCCATCAGTTATTTCCTTCTAAACTCTCAATGCCCCATCAATCAATCAATATCCTTGCAATAGAGCCCTCGCCAAAGCCAAAATAACTAATGACAGAATATCTGGCCTTTTAACCATCGCAACCTCTGCCTTCCTCTTCATCTAACTAATCCACGTGAATACAATGAGACATACCTTTCATAGACAACATATTTGACATAACTCGATATCATTATGTTGTCACATTTACACACACACACACACACACACACACATATATAATATATATAATATATATATACTGTATATAATTTACACTTTGAAAACAAATTTTTTTCGACAATTTCTGTGGAGTCCATTATTGCAAATTAAACACCACTACTTCCAAAAACACGAAACAAATAACTGCACAGATTCAAAATTCATCATTTTAAACCCTGACAGTGTACAAAGGCTTCAACCGAGTTTCCTCTTGAGAGTGTGGTTCGGCAGGGCCTTCTCTCACCTACATATGTTGGACATTTCACCAACATGTGCCCCATAGGAAGGGGATATCATAAAGATCACACACTGGTGGCCAGTCATCCTGCAGTTTGAACTTGTGAATTAAGCGATTATGACATATCCCTTGGTCTAGTATCGACACCTCTCTTGCTCAAGCATCAAAATAACAAGGCGGAGAAAGGATTCAATGACATTAAGTCATACTCGGGGAACGAACGCCATTTGTTTTCCAATTTGTTTACGTATGACCGGATAGGACGCTTCTTATCAGTATAAGGAACAACCAACATTTTGCATTTTCATGAGCAATATCTCTTCTCTGTAATTCAACCAGTATGAGCTAGAAAACATCACAGAACCTTTGTGCACAAGTTCTGTGAGGCTACAAAGGACAGGGAAGAAATAAAAGAGGGGTCCCATGAATTTTCTATGACTGAATGATTAATTATGGGGCTTAAATTACAAGACCAATTGCTGTAGCCTATCTCAGTGATTCAGCACTTCCATTTAGTTTTATTGCATTTATTTTCTATCAGAGAATAAATATTGGGAAAATAAATGCTTAACAGAGAGAGGACTATCACAATAAGGACACCCTGGGGCACTACTTCTAGTTCCACAGTTGGGGTCGCCATTACCAATGAGCCTCCCGCAATTGTTTCTATCTTGAAGGCACCTTTCATAATTGGTTTTGGCAGATGTTCACATATGGATGCTCTACCTGGGTTTGGGACCAGGACTGTTGAGTTGGTTACCTCCTTGCATATCTGATGAGCATATTTGGCAGCCATAGTACAGTTTGGACCCGTACTTTAAAATTTTCTGAATAAGAATTTTTTTAAGTTTCCCACTTAAACTTAGTATCACTTCTAAAATATTTACTGAAGAGACACTTTTAGCTGATTAATATAACACACTGAAATCAACTATCCATCAACTGTCAGGCCAAAAAATTCATCCTTTTTCATAAGGTAAAATATTTCCATTTAAGGTTTCCCTTCTACTTTTCAACATCCAGTGAACTTTGTTAGATACCCTAACTATACTTCTATCTTCCTCTCCAGAGGGGCTGCATTGGGGGTGTTCTAAATGGGCTTAAGAACAATATGACAACGGGACTCCATAAGGAGAAATTCATTCACTGAACACTTGTAGTCTAGATGGATGCTAGATGAACATTATTAAAGTACATGAACAAATGGTCGGATCAACAGCAGAGTAATGATTTAAGTAGATGGTATGAATTATCACTGATTTAACATGTCTTAAAACAGCGTCATTTATTATCGAAAGTGTTTTTTACAACCCGAACTTTGCATCTAAAACATAACAATAAAAATGGAGTGGGATGCTAGCTTTTTAAAATGATTCCCTCTTGTTTTTGGTGAAGATCACAAAGGTTCAAGGAACAAACTGTTATTTGTTATAAACTTCATCACCTGCCTTGGGTTTCTTGAACAAATTACCTGGGTTGTGGTCACCAGGGATAACTTTAATTAAAGTTCCTCGCTCACGCTCTTAAACCCCCATAGTTCCATGGGAGGATACTCACCATCTTTCACATCATTGAATTTATTTTGAAAACTTCTTAGTCACTTCACTTTTGAACAAAAAACCCTCTCCTTGGGACTGGAAGAAAAAAAAAGCTTTTCTAAATATATATATATATATATATATATATATATATATATATATATATATATATATATATATATATATATATGTCCACGAGACCGACGTACAGCCTTCAGGACGGTGCCAGTAAGTGGCAATACCGTGAAAGGCCCTTATCTATCAAGGAAGTTACTGGTAGCAGAAACCGAAATACCTAACAATAAAACTAACCCCGAATGACTCTCCGGATACACTCACGTGAGCATCGGACGCCCTCGAGAATCATCGAGGCGCCATGGTCCTTCCTCACCGTCGATGCAATATGTGTCTTCGTTCATGTCAGACAGTCAACATTTCTTACCTGGCTTACCAAGCCCGCTAATCCTTAGCCCTGCAAGCTGATCTTTTTACTCAGATTTTGTAAAAATACCCCTTGGCTTGCTTTGTATTCATCCCCCTCTTACGGAGGAACTTGGATAGTTCTGAAACGTTCGACCCTTTCTTTATATTGTTTTTAAATAATGTAGAAATTCATTGAAAATTGGTATTATTTTCCTTTCCTGATACTTGATGAAAATACGTACTAATTAAGATTCTATAACACACACAAACATACGCACACACAAACACCACACATGCAAATAATGCAGATGAATTTTCTAAGGATTTAACGTTCATCATCGATTTCATGTTCCAAAGAAATCATGAATTTTTCATTGCAGATTTGGAATGAGGCTGAAATTCCTTTTAAAAAAATATCAGAAACTAAAATCATGCCAACATCCACTCATACTTCCACACGGAAAGTCATTCGCTAGAGGTTCCTTTCTTAGTAGTCTTATTTCGAAGAGCAACGATAAACATACACTAAGGATGCTCATACACCGAACGAGCTATGCTTCGCTATAACCATGAGTCACGATTACGTGACTCAGCCAGGATTCCTTAATCTAATGCACTTTTCTTGAAGTTGATCGCACTTGGACAATAAATTCAACAAGTATAAGTTCGGTTGACTTACGGATCACGCATCAAAAGTAAAATAACTAAATTCTCACTGAAGATCTACATAAGAATGTTATACTTAAACCTGTTGAATTTGGGAATTTGCCCAAAACTCTTGTGTTATTTATCGATTTGAAATCATCCTTCACTGAATGCAAGAGCAACATGGTTTTAGCCAAAAAGTGGTTTCACACATATACTGTACATAGAATACATACAAATACACACACATATATATATAAATAATATATACACATATACTATATATATATATATATATATATATATATATATATATATATATATATATATATATATATATATATATATATATATATATATATATATATATATATATATATGCATACACATTCAACATACATATACAGTATGTTATATAAATATATAAATATATATATATATATATATATATATATATATATATATAATATATATGTATATATATATATATATATATATATATATATATATATATATATATATATATATATATATATATATATATATATATGTGTGTGTGTATGTATGTATGTATGCTATGTGTGCGTGAAACCACTCTTTGGCTAAAACCTTGTTGCTCCTGCATTCAATGGAACATAATTTCAAATCGATACAATAACACAAGAATTTCGGGCAAATTTCCCAACTCGCGGTCATAACGAAAAAGTAAAGCAGACTGTTTACTTACACGAAGTAAGATTTCAGAGGAAAATGGCACTGTATGTCCACAGAAATAATTATCGTTCCACCCACAAGATGGAGAAAATCATATTCATTTGCTAATGCACTGAATTCAAACCACACCAATAAGAATTACGTTTTCAGATTTGAAGAAGAAAGAATTTATGACAACAGTAGTCGTCCAAAACTCCCAATAATTATACCGAGAACAATTTCACTTTTAATTTGCGTCTTACATTACTGAGCAAAACGATTTGCTCCGAGCAGAGTGAATCTAACTTTCTCATTCTATGACGAGGATTTCTAAAGATTAAATGGAAACGCGCTACAAAGACAACACTTCACGCTCCTCTAAGGGTTATTTTTTCATACTCTCCTTGAAAGTACATCTCGCCATTATAGGCAACTTCTACTCTGTTAAAATAATGTTGTGAACCTATGTCTCCATCTAAGATCTGGGGAACTTTTCAATCTGAAATAAATATTTTCCATAAACAGCAACGTCCTTTGCAAAGCTCACTGCGAATTTCAGAACAACTTTCAACGTTTCGAATTTTATGGCATCAAAGGAAAACCCAATGCACACATTCTCTTACATAAAACCTAATGCACACATTCTCTTACATCTACTTTCCATAAGTGATTTATTCATATAAAAAAGGGACAATGTTCAAATGTGAATTCATTAAATCTTGGCTAAATCTTGGCTCAATTTATACCCAACTGAAAGACAGTAGTACTCTGAATCGACTCCTTTGGAAACGTTCTTTCCTGAGCCTTTAGTTTCATCCATTTTACGGCTATGTATCTAACAGATAAGATTTAAAATCAGCTTCTATACCAGTATATACAAATATTTAAATGTTTTAAGCATTGCTTTGTAACATTTGACCTTCTCCTTAATTCAGGTGAATATTTTTAAGCCGTAATTGTAAATAAAATGTAGTAATATCTTCTGCATCAGATGTTGAAGTCTGCTAGAATCATCATGCCAGTTGTGTTTGACCTCCATTCTCAGTAACGTGACCACAACTACTGTATGTGCTTTAGAAGAATCAATGCTAATACAGAAAAACTTAATTGAAATAGTGCGGAGAAGGCTAAATACTGACAAGGAAAGTAAAATGCGGAAAGCATTAGAACAGATAATGGAAAAGTTATGTAT
Organism: Macrobrachium rosenbergii; assembly: GCF_040412425.1. Taxonomy (NCBI): domain Eukaryota; kingdom Metazoa; phylum Arthropoda; class Malacostraca; order Decapoda; family Palaemonidae; genus Macrobrachium; species Macrobrachium rosenbergii. The sequence continues at coordinate 37,019,418 of NC_089799.1, read as the reverse complement.
TTACGGAAGAGGAACGCGTTCTTTTACTGTAATGCGAGAAAGCCGAAGTTGGCAAGGAACTCTTTCAACTCTTTACGCAAAAAACCATGGTTCTTTTTTATGTAAAATATTGCTAATACAAAGGAAAGTTGAAATGAAACACCTGCAAGATCGCATAACATAATTCCGAGGATAAAATCAAACAATGATCTATTATATGTGACCTGGTTAGTGTTGCGAGGGAGCACGTAATGATTTTCATAAACACTGTAATCCCTTGCGATAGTACAGGTAACATGCCCACGCTACGAAAACTTGCACTGAACTATATACAGACTCCCTAAGCGTTTCTGGGATAAACAATAGTAAGATATACCTAACACTATCCAGAGAAATATGAGGAAATCTATAGAAACAATAAAAGTAGTTTTATCTGGCAAAATTTATATGATGATGGTTATTGTCATACAGCAAAATAATAACAATAAAATGCGCTTTTAACTGATCTCGTTTACAGTAAATAGTACACCCTACCTTTTAATGAGTATTCCAGTATCCTATGCATCCACAGTTTCTGTAATTTATATATTTATAATACACAAATATATGATAAAAATTTATATACACATATATACATATATATGTACATATATACACATATACATACATACATATATATATATATATATATATATATATATATATATATATATATATATATATGTATGTACATACACAATCCATACATATATCCGGGTGTGCTCGTGCTGCAAAGTCACATACAAATAATTGCAAAAAATATGCCTATGAATCCATACACGGACTTGAAAAAACTACTTTTACCAGTTTCAAGAAATTTTTAATCGTCTCATATCATAACCCAGGGAAGACAACCGAGTAATCCTTTTTTCAAAATCGAAACAGACTGCGCTGGTAGTCTTAGTCACCTCTGCTTAAATTCCTACTGTCACTTGATGTCCATCATCGTTTCGGGCTCAAAAAAACACTTCGTCGTTCAACTCGACAGAAAGCTGGGACGGTACACTAGGTTAGACTTTCTCACACTCTGGCAAAATCATCTCTGGAGAGTACTCTGTGAGAGAGACGCATCCTTTCAGAGAAGGGTTACGACCCAGAGAAAGGTTAAGAAGAAATCCCAACCCCCACTTTTTCTTTCTTTTTCGAAAGGATGGCGTCATAATGGAAATGATCTCACGTGAATCTATGCACTCAGTTGTTTATGCCTACGGGAGGCTATTCTGGGAAGCAAGCGTCAAATTTCTGTGCGCGTGCTTAGTGTAGGGAGTTACAAATCAACTGCCTGTTAACCCATTCTCTTAGCAAACATAAATCCTTGAATGCATATCCTGGTGCTTTCCTTCCCCACCATACCTAATAACTTCGTCACGGCTGATTAGCTGAATCCCTAAAAAAAAAAAAAAAAAAGTTTCAGAAGTAATATTCGCGCTGAATACCCGAAATAATAATAATAAAAAAAACTTTCATTAAACCCTGGGGATTTCCTAAAACTGCACCCTCTGAATTCCACGAAGTTCTTACCAAGTCTTTACCTATTAAAAGAATATAACAGAGATATGTCTCGACATTAAATCATGAAATCGGGGACAGAATAAAGCAATCGATCACTGATATCACATAATTGATAGCTGACATTCGAGAGTCATACGCCAGACTCTAAATAATCTACGAAGCTACAAAATGATAAGTTTTATTTCCTAGCTTCGATAAAACAATTAATTCAAAACTTAGTTAAGAGTTACATAATTTAACTTCCTAGATGCGATAAAATGTTTACAGAGGACCTTTCGCACAATTCGTAAGTCATCTATTGTTCACCATAAACAAAAACAAAAACAGCTTCCACGAAACTTCCCATCGCCAGCGTCATTAACACCATAAAACCTTGTCGTTCCTCCGAAGAGCCACTGGTACCCTCATCACATGGCGGGTCTCCTCACCCAATATCACGACAGCCCCATCCTCATCGTCATCCTCTTCTCTTCTCTTCCATTCCCTTCCCCTAAACCCACGGCTGACTATATCCCACGAAGGAAAGAGGCACTTATGAAGACAGACTATGTAGGAGACTGCCACGGATAAGCGACATTAAGTACTGGAATCCCTCTCACCCAAAAGATTTCTCCCTCTTCACACTCAAAGCGGGAAGGGGATAGAGCAGGAGAGGGAGAGGGAGAGGGAGAGGGAGAGAGAAATTTCGCCAAAGACCAAGCACCCTTCCTTCAGTCAATCTTCACTTGCAACTGCAATCACCAATGATCAATTTTAGTGTGGTTCCCAAGGAAATCCACATAAGTTAAGTATACTTTAGTTTAACCAGACCACTGAGCTCATTAACAGCTCTCCTACGGCTGGCCTGAAGGATTAGACTTATTTTACGTGGCTCAGAACCAATTGGTTACCTAGCAATGGGACCTACAGCTTATTGTGGAATCCGAACCACATTATAACGAGAAATTAATTTCTATCACCAGAATTAAATTCCTCTAATTCTTCATTGGCCGGCAGGAGAATCAAACTCGGGCCCAGCTCAGTGCTAGCCCAGAACGATATCGACCGGTTCAATGAGGAACTAGGAAATCCCACATACACAGTATTTCACCATACACCTTACTGCCTTTGAAAAAGGGGAGGCATTGCACTGACATAGCCTTACAGTGACTAAGACACTTTTTAGAACGAAGATGCATGCTCTAAGTTTTAGCCTTAAACCCAAGAAAAGACTGGTACCCATTTATAACTGGGTGACTAGTGGACAATAAGCCTGGAGTGAGCCACGGATCACGCAAACATGATCCCAGGGTTCTATCACCCAGCCACGGCAAAAATATGCATATATGAATATTTCTGTATATGTATGATATATATGTATATAAAGAATATAAATAAAAACAAATCCTTCAGTGGTCTGTTAAAACCATTTTGACAATTATAATAATATTTGTATGATATATGTTATATATATATATATATATATATATATATATATATATATATATATATATATATATGTAGACACAGTTTTATACAAAAGGTGTTCATTCACGACGCAACAGTTAATGCGAGCGCATGTCGAAAAAAGAAATCAGAGATGTGTCATTTTTTCAAAGTCATAACCCCATGGAGATCAATTACAAGCGGCGCCAAAAATGCTTGCCAATAGGACGCACTGAATCTAATCACTCTGATTTTCCCTAGCTGATTTCAAGCTTATGCCAGTAGTAAACCATTCGTTTACTTATATATCATTGATATACGACACTACGATTTCTGTCCTTGAGAATTTTAGATGTTATGAAATCGAAAGTAACATAAAAATTTCAATATCTTATATTCGTCAATAAATGCATATCAAACGTTTTCCGCCTTTTGTGAATCTTAAAATCCTTACCGCAGTTCACTTGTCTGATGTCGAACTCTGGCGATGTTAAAAAAATTTCGTTACTTGAAGAAATTCCTGAAACCGCATCATAAAGAAAGGGCATTTTAACTTTATAAGTAGTTGATCAACTGAGGAGTACAACTAAAAATCTGCTTTTAGTTCATTTCAGAGAGGGGCAATCAGCAAAAGAAAATGTCCGTATTGCATATTTAACCTAATCAAAATAGGTAAAAATTACACCTTTTAAAAACCTTGAAGTAATTATCTACTTTTACTAACACAAACGACGGAAAACGTTTACACATTACATCCACATAATTAAGAGCAACAAACTTCCAGGTAAGTTTGTTTGCCTGTGTTTAAGTATGTTTTGGTCTGTGTACCAGTATGTTTTGGTAATATACAATTGAACAAGTTGACTTGAATGTTAACGATAGCTGGTGATTCAAGCACACAAAATAATCAATTCATCTTCACGTAGTTATTGTGAATAATGTGGACCACAACGTGAAGAGATGGGTTTCATTTCTTAAAATTTCTTTGGTTTTTAGCGCCAAAGAGGATTGTGGAATTCACGGTATAATGACTGGGAAAACGCAACACCTTCAATATCCCTTCAGAGGTCGTCCTCGTAAAATCTTCGAAAGAACGTCAAAGTTGTCACTTAAGGTCAGTAGGGGTCTACAATTACTGAAGAGGTGACGGGTATAAAATTTAATTCAGCACGCAGTTAATGTTCACAAGGTCAAGAAGGAAGTCTAAAACAAACAGGACAGAAACATTCTAGAAAAAAAAAACGACAGTGAGCATCTGACCTAAATGAGAGAGAGAGAGAGAGAGAGAGAGAGAGAGAGAGAGAGAGAGAGAGAGAGAGAGAGAGAGAGAGAATTTACTATGGAGTCGAGCAAATACCTGGTTAAGTTACAAGGTGGACAACCCTAATGAAATGAAAACGTAAAAGCGTTATTAGGAGTAATAACTTATTCTTCAATGGTATCATAGCCTATAAGTAGACCCACCTCCAAAAAAAAACAACGAATCTGGATAAAATCTAAAGCGTGATTCACTTTTCTTTAGAAACAAAATTTACGAGAAAGCCCTTTGCAATACGCTAATTACCTAGAGTACTTCATTATGTCAGTCAGGCATGTGACTTGAGTATCATCACATATCTAATTAGAATTATGTTTATAAGCAAGGAGTACGTGACTAATTAGGATCACTATCACAGAAATGTTGGTGTCTAACCATGTTGACGCACCAGTTAAAACTCTCCAACTGAAGTTACTTTTATATTGCAGACGTTCCCCGATGTGAGGTCGTAAATACGTGGTTTCAAACAACCCATGGAACAACGACACAAATAAAAAGATGGGCTCCTCTTTTTGTAAGCGGAAAAATAGTCAATCTGATATTTTAAAAATATCTGCATTCGCTTATCTTTTTATAATTATTGCACGGGTATCTGGAGGGAAATAAAGCTAAAACCCTCTACGTCACATCATGGATTATACCTTCAAATAAGGAGTACGGCTAACAGGACCCTAAACGTCGCAGTCTTCATCAAAAATAGCAGGCTTTGACACCCAAACTTTTCTCCTTTGCCTCGTATGATGCCTGACCATTAAGAATTCGTTCACTGTTCAGTACCACATTTGCGAATCTCTCTCTCTCTCTCTCTCTCTCTCTCTCTCTCTCTCTCTCTCTCTCTCTCTCTCTCTATTATATGTCTGTGAGTGCGTCTTCATGTGCAATTCATATTATACAAACACAAGAAGACTTCCTTCACGATACAATCATATTCACCAAACTGAAAGTCTGACCTAAACAGAATAGAACAGATTATAGAATTTAGGCCAAAGGCCAAGCTCTGGGACCTATCAGGTCATTCAGCGCTGAAAGGGAAACTGACAGTAAAAGGTCTGAAAAGTGTAACAGGATGGAGAGGGTGGAAAGTCAGATGGAAGAGAGAGAATATGAAAGGAGGTACAGTAAAAGGAATGAAAGAGGTTGCTGCTTGGGGCCACAGGGACCAAATAGGAACGCTGCAGAGACCCTGAAGTGCCTACAGTGCACCACGTGAGATGCAATGCACTGACATCACCACACCCCCTACGTGAGTTTGACCTGTGGAACCGACGCTACTGAATCCATTTCTATCCAAAGAACCATTAGACACAGTAATTGTAAACAAATACATATATATTCAAAACATGTTTGTCCATACTGAAGAGAGAGAGAGAGAGAGAGAGAGAGAGAGAGAGAGAGAGAGAGAGAGAGTACAGCTCCTCTTTCCCGAGGGGAACAAGAAATAAAGGGGTAAAACGGAGCTCAATTTTTTGGTCAAGTGAAACACCCATCTGTCTTCATTCAAAAGAGACAGACACTCAAGAGATGCCCAACACACACGCTTTTTTCTTTTCTTTCTTCTTGCTCCTTCGCTTACACTTTTTATTTCACTCTTTCCAGTGTTGTAATGAACACACAATTCTCTCAAGTTTCAGTGTTTATTCAATTTTTACTACACCTTACTCTCGTTTAAGATGACAAACACAACATTTTCTCTCTCTCTCTCTCTCTCCGTCCCCAGCTTTCACCCTCCCCACCTTTACCCTCTCCCCTTCCCAGCTTTCACCCTCCCCACCTTTACCCTCTCCCCTTCTCTTCTTTTACCCTCCCCCCTTACAATGTTTTTCATAATAAACGAGGGGCCATTCTGTCTCCCTGCTCTGTCTCATGAACTATAAGTTGAGGGATTTTTGATGAGATTTTAATGGAGTGCTGAGTAAGCGCTTTCTCATTTTCACGGGAAGGCTTCTGATTTCGTTTTCTTCTAGATTTTCAGACTTTTTATTCGTGTTATGCTCACTCCAGAGGGTTAGCTTTACTCTTTTATAATCTACTCAAAATTCAAGCACACTAAAAATATTCATTTATCTCTGTCTGTGCGATTGATGCCATACAAACAGCTCTTACGCCAGTGTCATGACCTCTTACCCTAAACATTTTGACACATAATCACTTCTCTACGTACGAATACTCTGATGTAATGTTGTATCTATAAGAAAACCCTACCGTAGGTGTTGCAACATCGTTCCAAAAACATTTATTATCCTAGTATTCATTTTACTGCCTTTGCCAGTCTTAGAGGCACCACGTCTGGTTCTATTTTTAAGGATTTACTGTGTGCCAATTTACTTGAGAAGGCATTTTCAACAATAAATTTTCGGCGCTATCTTTGTAGATAAGTGAACGTGCGCTTCGAAGTACACGCACACACCTTCAGTACATTAGGAATAAAAAGAAAATATGCTGATATCGACGACACCACACCAGCTTTATTAAAATAGATAAATAGCTCGAGTTGTATTTCATTAATTCATTATGCATACATCAAACAAGAAGCCGCCGGCCCCACCCGCGCTACCACCATCTTCACCGAGTCTGCCATTAACAAAAATGTTTAGACTACCGTTAGAAAATAGAAATTACAACAATTTTTACATTACCGTTAGAAAATCGAAATATTTCTTTGCATAAGTCCTGCCACATCGTTTAGACCAATAACTTTCAACGCATGAAAAAATAAATCCATGTTTTAACAATTCAATCGAAAAGCAGACACATCTCTGGCTAGCTTGCAATGAATATTCATCAAATACGTAATACATTATTGCAAAACTATAAACTGTCACTAGTTGCTCACGGCGGTACATAAGTCTCCAATAATACTTATGCCTAGCGATGGTTTATGTGCAGACGAGTGAGGAGATTTCCAGCATTGCTAATTCGCATAAGACCAGGTGGTACCAAAAAACTACTATTCTCATATTTTCTCTACTAAGACCTTCCACAATTTTAGACCTACATTACATCTGCGCGAAGGTAAATACTCGTACAGTCTGAACGAGGAGATTTCCAGCGTAGCTAATTCGCATAAGACCAGGTGGTACCAAAAAACTACTATTCTCATATTTTCTCTACTAAGACCTTCCACAATTTTAGACCTACATTACATCTGCGCGAAGGTAAATACAGTCTAAGCACACACAGGTCACATTACTCAGTTTTCTCCTCACAGCTGAACATGTTGACTGCCATGGTGAATAATCAGCAATCCTATTTCTATACCATACAGGCCATACCTAAAACATAAGAGAGCAATACTGAAAGGTACTACTTAGCTATGGCGGCAGGAGATGGCTTGTCTTTTTCTCATTTACATATTTTTCAGTTTATGCAAATTAAAAAACACACACACACACACACACACACACACACACATATATATATATATATATATATATATATATATATATATATATATATATATATATATATATATATATATATATATATATATATATATAGCTGTATTAATCTCACCTTACTCCTTAGAGAGAATGGCTCTATGAGATGTTAGCCTTAAGTTGCAACATACCACAGTCGACTGCCTGTACAAGAATATAATTAAATACTCACTTTAACAGAGCCACAACACAAACACACACACACATCCACACACACACACACACATGTATATTCACGCCACTCCTTAGAGGGGATGGCTCCCAAGAAGTTAGCCTACTGGTGTCCATTAACTATTCTGAGACGAAGTTGCTATCCTAATTCTATTATATACAAGTATATAATTAAATGTTCAGGTTAACAAAGCAACAATATATATAATTTCACCTTACTCCTTAGAGGGGATAGCTCTAGGTCAGTGGTCCTTAACCTTTTTTCAATGTATGCACCCCTTACAAATCAGCAGTCAGATCTCGCACCCGCTGAATTGTCTTGAAATATCACCAATAGCAATTGAATGAAAAATCACAAATGTCAAAATATTTACCAAAGATGGGTTAATTAAACATTTTTCCAATTCCTACGACATCCCTTTAAGACGTCCCTCGCTAAAAGGTGCGGACTACAATCAGATAAGACAATTTAAACGTAACTTTCAAGTTTTCCAAATGGCATTTTCTAGGCTCATATTTTGCATTCACACTCACTCTTGTCTCTTTCTTTATCAATCTAGTCATCTCTGAGAGAGAGAGAGAGAGAGAGAGAGAGAGAGAGAGAGAGAGAGAGAGAGAGAGAGAGAGAGGACTGGAATTGAATCTTATCCTAAAGAATATGAAACTTGATGACTAATGGAGACCGCCTTTTAGCGCTCCTGTGCCCCTTTTATTCCCTAACAACCTTCTGACACCTCACTAAACCTTAACAAAAGGGGTAATTTTGACCTTCAACTGACCTCAAGAGTTATATAAAATGAAATTGGTCACTAAGAATACCATTACTGCAAGCCACTATATGGCGCTCTGCGGCCGCAGACCACGAGACAAAGATTTATTAGCTGTATTCACCAAATAAAAATGTGCCACCGCTTTAATTCTGTTATAATATGCAGTAGATCTCTCGATAAAAACCACACGTTTAAAACTAAAATAAAATTGTGGATCTGTGCGGTATGTGATCTATTCACGGAAATTTCTTATTAATGTCAGCGTTCAATGTATGTTCAAGACGGGTTTGATGAAGGGCGAGTACAGGAAAAGCTGACTGGAATAGCCATACGCTCTTTAGCGTAAAGGGAAAAATAAAACTTCAATTTCCCCTTCACGTCGTCTTAAACACTGCAATTACCAAGCGAAATGAATGAGAGGAAATGACATCAACACAACGACACCTTTTATAACCGGTTCTTATTCACGGCAAATAATAAATATACTTTATTAGCAGATGCTATACAATTGGTAGACTGAAAACAAGGGAAGGTAAATAACGTGCGCGTACATAACATCACACAATGAAAGATCTGTCAGCGTCGAAGCAAGAAAGCGTAAACAGACGAACGAACCAAAGTGGGAAGGCCCATAACAAAGGAAACAAAGAAAGGAATTCATAAACAGGCATCGATAACATCTCCCAAGTGGTCTGGCGAGAGAACAGAGGACACCTGGGCTGAGAGAGGACAAACGACGGAGGTGGGAAGGATCTTCAGGAGGTCTATGGAAATCGTGGGTAAGCAGGGGGGGAGTTAAATCCTTCAGTCTGTCAAGATCTGATAATCTGTCTAGTGGTCGGTACAGATTAAGCCAGCCTTTTGCCAGCGAGGACCCTTTCATCAAGGTCCTTTCCTTTGGACCTTGCCTTTTGCAACGGTGGCCCGAAAGTGAATAAGGGGCTGATATAGACCTCTTCACTCAGACCAACAAACCGAGACGTCTAATAATCCTACAACTTGGATTTAAATCTCTCTCTCTCTCTCTCTCTCTCTTCTCTCTCTCTCTCTTCTTCTCTCAAAAAAAAAATCTCTCTCTCTTTAGAACGATCTCTCTTTTTAAACAGCTGTCTATAAAAAAATTTATATATATTTTATATAATATATATATATAC
>NC_089799.1:36944613-37007113 GCF_040412425.1 Macrobrachium rosenbergii | reverse complement strand
CATTTTGTTAAACACAACATTGATCTTAGATCGATCGATCAATATATATATATATATATATATATATATATATATATATATATATATATATATATATATATATATATATAGAGAGAGAGAGAGAGAGAGAGAGAGAGAGAGAGAGAGAGAGAGAGAGAGAGAGAGAGAGAGGCTTCATCACAACATCCCTCCTAAGAAACCGGTTAATATTACAAAGACGAATCCATTTAGAAGAGAAACGAGATTCTCGGCAGCCATGCCGGCCCCCCGATCCAACACAATCCTCCTATTATGAATACTTGAGATTTCTGACAATCTCTGACGTCCGAGGCGAAGTTATTTACAATGTTCCTAAACTCGGGTAATTACGCCTAAAGCACTCCTTTTCTCTGTTGCGCTAGTCCATACGGTTCAATTTATTATAAGAAATGGGACAATTATCGGCTTAAAACTATTCATGAGGTCTATAGAGTTACCGGGAAAGTTAAACCTACAACTATTCAGAAGTCCACAGAGGCCAGTTTGAATAGAGGTGCGAAGGTACGTTAGCCCTAAGGTCTGACAGCGCGTCCATATGGTTCGGTTTACGAAACAGAAGTATAAGAAATTCGCCTTTAGCGTTCACAGGGCTGACTTTCGTTATTTAGGAGTGTGGAAGGCTCACGCATATTACCTGAAGCGCTGTCTCGAACGTGCTAACTAGGCACGGTCATAGCGTGAATGAGAACAAAAATAAACTACTCTTACAAGGCCTAATATTGCACACTGGTCTGCAGGTCTAGAACACTACAACAGGTAACAACCAATCACAATACGTCTAGAGCACAACAGCTAACAACCGACCTCAATAAGCCAAACTGAAGACAAGGGAAAAGTTTTAAATAGCAGCGAACAATACAAATAGAGATAAAACTAACATAATCAGAATTCACCTAAACTAAGAACCAAAAGTAAAGCCACTGTTGTTGATAAATACTCACGAAATCTATATTTTAAGTTTCAACAATGGGGAGTGAAATCACCTGTGTCTTGGTGTTGCTTCTCGGTCGTGTGTGTAATATGGCATACCTTAGTTTAACCAGACCACTGAGCTGATTAACAGCCCTCCCAGGGCTGGCCCGAAGGATTAGACTTATTTTACGTGGCTAAGAACCAATTGGTTACCTAGCAACGGGACCTAAAGCTTATAGTGGAATCCGAACCGCATTATGACGAGAAATGAATTCCTATCACCAGAAACAAATAACTCTAATTCTTCATTGGCCGGTCGGAGAATCGAACGGGGGCCCAGTAGATTGCTAGCCGAGAACGATACCAGCCCGTCTAATGAGGAACATACCTATCCCTCAGTAACTTTAAAAACTAGCGTTTACTCATTTCCAGTTTAATACAAAAGGAAATGAACACAAACTTGCTAGATGCAAGGGGGGGGGGGAGAAGGAGGTCAAAGGCTTCACTTAACCGATTTATTAGAGCCCTGCCGGAGGGGGGCAAAGGCTCCACTCAACTGATTTATTACAGCTGTGTCGCCAGTTTACAACGTAAATAAATCTAATTTACGTCTCAAGAAAAGTATTACGAAAGACGCTCCGAGAATGCACCACACAAGAAACCAATGAATAACATTTATTTTCATTACTCGTTTATCTTGGCACAAAAAAAAAATAAATAAATAAATAAACAAAAGACTAAAAAATAATAAGGCTACATAAGAAATGTCACCAAAAACTCTCCAACACACCTTCCAGTTTTTCTCAGAACTCTACCTTTAAGTCTAAATTTAGAATTTTATCAATAATTTCCTCTGGCCCAGGAAAAGAGAAAGAGTTCTTTGTCTTTCTTGTATTTCATATTTACATTTAGTCTCACTCATTTCAATTTTACATGTATTCCTCTCATTTTTGTTTTGATTCACTAACACAACCACACACGCATATATATTTTACATATATTCCTGTTTTATTCCTTTTTCATTTCCATTTTACTATCACTCTCTCTCTCAACATTTTATACACACATATATATATATATATATATGTGTGTATATGTGTATATGATATACACACATTCGTTATATATATATACTGTAATATATAAACTTTACATTTATTCCTATTTTATTCCTTTTTCATTTCCATTTTACTATCACTCTCTCTCTCAATATTATATATATATATATATATATATATATATATATATATATATATATATATATATATATATATATATATATATATATATATATATATATATAAATATATATACATATACAAATAAATACAAATTTTATAAAGCTGAACATCGCAGTTTGCATAAAATAAAGTGAAAATAGTTGCAAAGGGTTAAAACACCTAAGTCCTAAACTCCTCGAGCCCTAAAATAGAAGATATTTTCGTCGTGATTTGACCAGGTGGGAAAGATCTATTTTGGAGATGTGCCGTTTTAAAAACCTAACCATGAAAAATGCGTCTACTGACCAATTTATTTTACCTAACGCCTCCAGCTTCAGACTCATTTTGTATTCGTCTCTCTCTCTCTCTCTCGTTTTAATTTTTGGCAACTTATAACACTGAAATTGAACTCACTTGCTACGTGATACCGACTGTAGATTTTTATAAATTGGCAATAAAAATTCTGAAATGTTTTGTAAGGATATTTATGGAAAGTATATATATGGGTCCACACGAAGTCAACCATGTTTCTGATACGAGACCCTAGTTTTCATAAGCTGACCCACTGATGAAAAGTCAATCGACTGCTTTTGTAGCCGGCAACATATTATATATAGGAAACATGTTCAGGAGTGTAGTAATCTCTTTTATGAATATTCATAAACCTACCACCTCAGGAAATAATTCTTGAAAATGCTTAATCATCATCTGTGACAGCCGACAATGACTTCCATATCAAGGAGCTCAACCACACTAAAAATGTCAAGCACTTACAGATGTATCATTCAATCAATGAACATCAGCATTTTTCCACATGCAGAGGGCATTTAATTCCATTCTATTTCCCAAACATTTATTTCTTGTTGCTTGAAAGGGATGTTTTTCAAATTGTAGAAATCAGTTCTTGAACTAGCTTACCCTCAACCTGTGATAACCGTTACTGAAATCTACTTGAATTTTGTTTGGTGCGTCGGTCATAAAGAGATCCTGGTAATGGCACCCAGCAAGATCTTTCCTGTACGTTGTAGCCGTCAGTGTGTCACACTTCCCTGCTTCATGAATTCATCCACATATTTTCATGATCATTTCGTGTGCCAACCGATATTTGCAGCAAATCACACAAGTAACCCATATCCCAGCCAGGTGTACATCCACTTGGGTTGGGTTTTGCGTTAACGACTAGAGAGTGATGAGTTTCGTGATATCAGGTCTTCTGCACATAGCGGAAAATGCATTACCAGAAGAAATCCTTTCAAATAGACGACAGCCTGGCACTGAGACATTTTCTAACGTCCTACTCCATTGCATTTCACTGGATTTCAGGCAATATCACAAAATCAAATGTTATCCCACCAACATTATCTTCCAGTTATCTCAACGACCAGAATCTGGCTCTGTGAAGGCCAGCAAACATGCCTTTGTGACATGGCGTTTAACGGTTCCCCCAATTAATTCGCAGACACTCCCACTATGACTAACGGTACAAAATAGCCACCCAGCCATGGGATTTTCTGCACGCATTACTCTCTCTTGTGAATTTTCTATCTTCGCCTTTGCTATTTCCAAGCAGAAAGGCACAGACTGGCCGACTGGCCAAAATTTTCAATCAAATTTCCGCAGGTGTACGCGGACCTGCAGAAATGGGACTGAAAATTCTGTTAAAATTTCCTTTCCTCCAATTTTCCTGTTTCATTCTATGACTAAATCTTCATCCTCAGAGCGCATGAATAACAGCAGTCTTCAATTGTGCGTCATAGAGAACTGAAATTGAAACGTCGAAGAATTCTACATTTTTTCTATATGCGGACCGACGGAAACTTGACAGAAAATCTGGTAAAATTTCATTTCTTCCAAATCTGTTGGTGCGGCAGACTTCACTCCGTCATAACTGTTTTGATAACTTAAAAGAAAACAAAAATTATATCTACTTATAATGTCAATGGTCACCCCAAGAAATCATCTGTGCTGGAAAAGTTCCTGAAATCACCAACTTCTAAGAAAAATAATATATATATATCCGCATAACCTCTATTGAGGACCCTTGATGTGGATATTAATGACCCAACTGCCATTGGCGACCTTCCACACCGAAAATACGTTCTTCAGGAATTATGATAAGAGAACCCGAAAGGGTTAATATCACGTTAAAGCAAAATCTGTAGCGATACTTCAATTCAGTTTCAGTTTTATAGTTCTGCAGGGGACAAAAGGTGACAGGTTGCATAAGTCTCAATTTCAAAGATATTTCGTATGACGCAATCAGCATCAGATATAAATTAGGCAGCAGTGAAGACCAACATCTTCAAATATGGACCATTTTACAGCCGTAAGAGAGAAGGGCGCTATATTAAATACTACAGCAATTTTTTCTCTAATATCTTACCTGTTAAAACTGTAGTTGTCAATACATAAAATCCTTTAATCATTCTCTTTCGAGAACAGAAATATTGATCCAAATCTTCAGGGCGTTCCTGTGAATTTTACCAAAAAGAAGTTATTTTTAACGCCTTGTAGAATGGTACATGAGTATCCTAGAGACTAGCTCATGTTATAAGTACAAAATTTGGATGCTGTTTAGCAAAGATCTAACATAACAGCTTTCTTGAAGATCCAATACTAAATCGAGTCAAAAAAAAAAAAAAAAACACACACACACGTAGTACTAAGGCCAAATTGCAAAGGTCTCCATTTCTTAAGCTATGATGAACTGAAAAGATGAATACGCTTCAAAACGGTTCCAATAAATTCCGACGGGGCGACCATTGAGGTTATGGACATTTAAACGAGTTGGCAGGGAAACACGTTTCACTGAAAACGAGGGTCTCTCCAGAGAACTCCCACATTAACTTGCAAGGATCAGGAAGTGATAGTGCCAACTGCATACAACCAATAGCAAGTATCTCATAAATATCAAGAAAGCGCCAACTGTAAGTGAAGCTCGTATTGCCTCAAACATTTCCCAAAACGCAGAACTATCGCTATCAGTGTAAAAAAAAAAAAAAAAAAAAAAAAAAACATGCGCTGAAGTTTCTTCGCTTCGGCGCAATCGAGTTTTCTGTACAGCGTATAATGCTGCATGAGTCGCGGCCCATGAAACTTTCAGCCATGGCCCGGTGGTGGCCTGTTTTATAGCGTTGCCAGACGCACGATCATGGCTAACTTTAACCTTAAATAAAATAAAAAACTGCTGAGGCTAGAGGGATGCAATTTGATATGTTTGACGATTGGGGGTGGATGATCAAAACATCAATTTGCAGCCCTCTAACCCTCTGGAGTTGCTACGATCTGAGGGCGGACGGAAAAAGTGCGGACAGGAAAAAGTGCGGAGGGACACAAAAAGCCATCTCAATAGTTTCCTTTACAGACAACTAAAAACTACTATTTCCGAAAGCAACAACATTTCAGAAAAAATAAAAGTGTTTCCAACCGCAATCATTTCAACCATAGATACAAACGAGAAACACAGAAAACAAAGAATCAAAGTTTTAATCATCTCCTGATACCATCGGTATCAGCACTTTCGTCGGAACCTAAGATAAAGTTACTGATATCATTATTATCATTATTATTACAAATGGGAAGGAAAGCCGGTGAAAACGGCAGAAAGAAATTTCATTTCTCTTAAGCAGCAGATTACAGATCGGCCCTCTGACACCGCCGTTGAATCATGAATCCCTTAATCAAGTTTTAATGGACTCTAAGCCAATAAAGTAGAGATGGATGCCGAGTCACGTGGGGAAGAGGGAACTGGAAGGGGAGGAAGAGGCTGGTGGGAAAGGAAAAGGAATCATCACAAAAAGAATAGAATACATTACACAAAGGAGGCGACAGAGACAGAGTCGGGAGTTCCAGAAGAAAATGAACTCTTACGAATCATGTTCACATGTTGAATGTTATTTTGAACCCAGGTTTCGCACTCGTTATTTGGTCATTTAAGCCAACGGTAGTCTTTTTGACTTTACGTTTACTATCTAATATTTTCGTCCTTTTGCTTCTTCATTATATTATTATCATTATTAATATTATGCTCATTGTTACAATAGTTTTACTAGACCACTGAGTTGATTAGCAACTCTTTACAGGGCTGGCCTGATGACTTGTTTTTACTTCTTTAAATATATATATATATATATATATATATATATATATATATATATATATATATATATATATATATATATAATAAAGAAGTAAATATATATATATATATATATATATATATATATATTATATAATTTCAACAATTAAATTACAATTAATCAAACTTGATAACTGAATTAATTTCAAATGTTGAAGCTTCTGACAAAATTTCGCTGATCGACTTATTTCCGAAACTTGATAGTCGCTGCAGATTATACTCTGGACATTCACACAGTAAATGTTTAACAGTTATCATTACTTTGCACTCTGAACATTATGATTATTCTGTCATACGTCCGTGTGTCAGACGAGAATGGCTCTATTCGTGGTCGTACTGTGAATTGCTCTTGCGTATATCTCTCTTTGCGTGATGAATCCCATTTTTCAACACTCTATTTATTTCTTCAAATTTCATTATAAGACAAAAAATTTAAAATAATACCAAAGGTTCGGCCTATGGATACTTTCATTTTTATCATATTTTACTGACATTTTCAGGCAGTGCCGACAATTTTCGGTTAAAGTCCCATAACGGGAAATCATTTTAATAACAAGTAGAATACTTACTTTACTAATTACGGAAATCGTTCTTCGTATGAACACTTTCAAATACTTTAAAATACTTCTCCTAAGAATAAATCTGACCCATCATCACACTGTCGAACCTACCGCACCACAGCAGAACCCACTACACTACAACAGAACACACTGCACTACAACTGTAGAAATGTCTTTTTACTGCTCCATAAGCTAATGTTTTCTTCCTGGGGTGCCACGTTAGTCGTTCCCATTGTTAAAATGCTCTCGAAGTGACCCGTACAAATACGCAGGCAATTAAAGACGAGGTCTTGCAGAGAAATGCAACACTGGTCATCAAGTTGCCACCAAAATAGAGGAATGACATTCTCACGCACGTACTTGCAACTGACTGCAGAGTAAAACTTTACAAAATCCTTTGTAATGCCACACCTTTATTACTGATGCTGCTCAAGAAAGACCACCACAAAAATACATTAGCAGCCAATATGCATCAGATAGCAGGGATACCAGGCCCAAGAGTTGCATCATCTGCATACAAATACCGATCACCCACCTCGAATATGACAGGTCTAAATTCCAACAACAACTCCCTCTCAGGCCTGAGAAACCGCTGGAGAACTGGACCCTGGTTATCAATCTGAATTTACTCTTATTTCAATTACGCATTTTTGATAACATTTTTACAGGGCGTAAATTGGCTTCTAACCGAATTTTTCCAAATCATTTTTTGTGGCTAAAAAACCTAAATTTGTTACATTTCCCTTAGGAGTGCTACCCCAAATTTTCAGCAAACTTAAAAATAAGCCTCATGGTAAAAGACTGCTCTTGTATTAATACACAGTTCAATCGTTTTATTTTTCTTAAAGGGTTTACTTGAGCTAGTAGCACCACTAATGAGACTCACATGAAGCACCCAAGGTGTCTTGCTAACAAAATTAGGACAAAACCCAAACTCTATCTTCACCGCAAAAGTGCTCTGAGATACATCTTCAAGTTCCACACTGAAAATTAGGAATATGCAGTATTGGTAACTCAAGGACTGTTTTTAGGGTGGGTTAATCAGTTCTCCAAAAAGGATAAGTTGAATCTGGTGTACCAAAGAAATGACTAACCTCTTTATCAGAGTTATTTTCAAAAACATTAGATATTTCATTTCTCCGAAAAAACAGCTTTTGGAAAACTTTCAACAAACTTTGCCGGTTCACAATTTTGAAGCCGGGCAGTACTTTATATTGGGACAGAACTGTTTAAACTTTATAGTATCAACTGCAACTTGAGAGGGAAATTAAATGTCACAAAATTTGAGTTTTACCCAATTAAAATACTTTAGTTGCGCAGTTAAAATAAGACTACCCACAAATAAATATTTTTGATGGTAATGTTCTAATTCACAAAACAACCTTGAATTAAAAATCAAGAGTTGGCAATAATAGCAATAAACCACAACATTAACAATATCAGTCCTAACTAGACTAAATGTATAAAATACTTCACACTAAGTCAAAATCATACAAACAACTACACATACATATATACACACGTTTGAATGATCCTGAGAGAAATACCCAATTCTTTCTGTTTTTTTTTTTATAAATCTTGAAATTCCAAACATACCAGAAGCTAAAAGTCTTAATGAAGAATTTATGAGCCACCCTACATAAATCCTTCATATCATGTTCCTAGAATTCAAAAGATTTTATATATATGTGTGTGTATATATATATATATATATATATATATATATATATATATATATATATATGTATGTATATATATATATATATATATATATATATATATATATATATATATATATATATATATATACATATAATCATCAACTTTTCTATATACAGGTGTATGGAATAGATACTGTTGACTACATGGCGTTCACCTGATTCAACAAATCATCGATGTGACACAGAACATTTTTTTTCCTGAACCATCCAAGGATCGAAAATGCCCCATTTAATATATTATATATAATATATATATATATATATATATATATATATATATATATATATATATATATATATATATATATATATAGTAATATATACTACATTATATACATGCATGCATACATATTAAACAGTTCATCTCTCCACAAAGTCCGAAATTCTATCCTCTTCTCAGCAAAACAAAGTGAACGCCTTCCATAATGCAAATCCAGCATGGTTTCTATTTAGGTAGAGAAACATGCCAAGGACGGTAATGGCCCCTTCTTCCAAAACTGCAACCTTCCCCATTATTACTTATAATTTCTACAAGCTCCCTCCACCAAAAACCGTTTGTTTCCTATTTCTTTAAAGCGACTGCAATGAAAAAGCCATAGTACCAATTATTTAACGAAAACATTTAATTATTTATAAGTATTATACAGCACGGAACATGCTGGAAGCATACTTCTTCTTTAGCGCAGAATGAATGCAAAAACAAGAATGAGTATGTATGTTGGGCATATCTTAGTTTAACCTGCACCACTGAGCTGATTAGCGTTTCTAGGCTAGGCCGGAGGATTAGATTTATTTTACGCGGCTAAGAACCAACTGGTTACCTAGCAACGGGGCCTACGGCTTACTGTAGAATCCGAACCACATTATGACGAGAAATGAATTTCTATCACCAAAAATAAATTCCCCTAATTCTTCATTGGCCCGTCGGAGAGTCGAACGCTGGCCCAACAGCGCTAGCCGAGCTCACCCACCCTCCGATGAACAACCTGTGAGTATGTATAGTATGGAGTGCTTGGACGACAGTGTGTACATGATCCTCCTGCAGGAGAAAAGGGGGTTGAGTGGTCCTTAAATTTTATAGCTGTTAATATGAATAATTCCTTGGACTACTGACACTGGAAGATTTTCGTCTTTTGTAAATAACAGCTTCAGGATGTAGAAGCATAGCGGGTTGGTTTCACATTCTAGTATTTGATCTGTGCTACTGGTAGCTGCAGTGATACGCAAAGGCAATGTTCTTGTTGCTAGTGGCCTTTAATGGCACCATCCTGAAGGTGGCACATCCCCTCGTCAGTTGATTCCAGGTCACTCCAAAATATGAAGCGTTGTGAGAACTGCATTTTTCACTTCAATCGTGTCACAATATACTAAGGTCGAAGTCGGCTGGACGGGAAGCAATGTTCTTCGAGGAAATATAAGTCATTATTACTGGTACAGAGGAGTTTATATAACCGCCGTAGTACCCGCAAGACGAACCTGCAAATATAATATAGACGGATAGGATACTTCTCTGCCTGCTTTAACCCTTCAAAATCTCCACCATCAAAAGCCCTCATCAAGCAGCCTCCAGCACAGTAGGTCTAGGCCAGTTCCTGCTGGACTGGTCGGTAACGTTCTTGGCCAGCACTCTGCTGGGCCTGGAGCTCGAGCCTCCGCTGGCCAGTGAAGAATTAGAGGAATTTATTTCTGGTGATGGAAAATTACTCTCGGCATAATGTGGTCTGATCTACAGCTGTTGTAGGTCCCAAGTTGCTAGTAACCAGCTGGTTTTAGCCACGTAAAATAAATCTAATCCTTCGGGCCAGCCCTAGGAGAGCTGTTAATCAGCTCAGTGGTCTGGTTAAACTAAGGTATACTTAACTTAGGTCTGGGTCCCCTAATTCTTCTGGTTCCTACAGAGGCCCGGCTGATATCCATCTCCTTTTCATAATTATCTCATTTACGTATAGAACTTCTATAATGTCCCTTGTGGTGTCATTTTCAACTCTAACCTGCTGACTCCTAATATTCTCAAAACTTTATTCTTGAGACAACAAAATCTTTAAACATAATTTTATTTTCAGACCACGATTCATATCTGTTATAACAATACAGATCACACCAGGCAAACGTATACTGTTACTTCCGTTTTCTGAGAACAGTCATCAAATCATAACGTTAAAAAACAGCATTAAGTGACAAAGTTACAATAAAAGTCAAAGTGCGGAAATGACGAGTTTATAACCGTAGTATAATAAACTTCTAAGCTCCTGACTTCCGTCACTTCATACTTGGATTTGGTAGCGACGATGGTCAGCTCAGAAGGCACAGCTGTCGCCTGTATTCGCATACATTATACACGAATAGAAAAGAAAGAAGATAAGAGTAGGTTCATTTACACTTTATCATCACTTCGGAAGGCTTTCATGTTATGAAAAGGGACAGCACCATGACAACCATTAATTACAACAGATACACCCTGAAGATTAAGATATGTTGTCAGCTGTCCACATTACTTGTTTTAACCCTGCCTGTGACATCCTTTGATGAGATGATACTTAAAGAGCGAACTATTCCGAGGTCCTGTTCGTTGTGATGTTTGTGTACATGGTGAGCGTAAATGCCGCGTCCAGCTCTGCATGCTTTTGCGACTTCATGAAATATTTTTACGACTGGGAGCGAGTGGATCCATTGTTGCCTGGCATTTACATCTTGATCTGCTAATTAATCTAAGTAACTACAGCTACAGATAAAATATGAGTCTGAAATCCATCACGATACGAAAAAAAAAAAAAAAGGATATTCTGAACTCAGGGTGTACAATTGCGGAACAGAACGCAACACCATCGTGCGTGTAATTTTCAGACAAAAAAAAAAATAAATAAAACTGTCGAAATGAATGTAAACACAGAATAACAGCTCGCGAGCCAGTGAACGAGAAACTTTTGCATATCTCTGTAGTTTGTGTCGCCCGTAGAACTTATACATGATGGTTGGGGCATGGAGTTGCAGTCCCTATACCTGTCCTCATGTTATGAATAATGAAACAAAGTTCCTCTCTCTCTCTCTTTCTCTCTCTCTCCTTCACACACACAGACACACACACACACATATATACCTAGTATATATATAGTATATATGCATGAATGTGAGTTTGTGTGAGTGTGTGTGTATATATATATATATATATATATATATATATATATATATATATATATATATATATATATATATATATATATATATATATATATATATATATATATATATATATATATATATATATATTTTGTGTATATGTATATATACATAGATATGTATAGTACACACACACATTATATATATAATATATATATATATATATATATATATATATATATATATATATATATATATATATATATATATATATATATATATACATATATATATATATATATATATATATATATATATATATATATATATATATATATATATATATATATATATATAACCACAAACATATAAAGGTTTGGATGTGAACATTCCGCAGACAACTAAATAAGATCCCCAGTAATCTGCACCTAACCTAACCGTGAAAAGATATTCAGCGTACTTCTGTTCCCCGAACCCAATAAAAAAACAGCAAACTCTGCAATGGAACGCACAGCTAATGGAAAGTATACTAACGCGTAGGATTAATCTGTTGTGAGCAAAGTCAATATTACTTCCCCATCAAAATGCCTGTCAAGTCCATATTGAATTGAACCTGTTAAACTGACAAGACATTCAACTGACGGTCTGTTACGTTCACGCAACACAATTTCATTTAAATTCCTGGAAGCCGGACGTCGATTCATGGGATTTTGAGCTTTTTCTCTCTAAAAATTTTCGAATAACAAAAGAATCTGCATATCTTTTGACTGAAGAGTAGTCCCTGAAAACCATTTTCACAAACGCACGTTAATATCGTTACAACAGTTGACTTTCTCAGTACAAAAGTGGCAACCTAAATTTGATATCCAAATCATTTTACTTGAAAAGTTAAGTTTACCTTAGTTTAACCAGACCACTGAGCTGATTAACAGCTCTCCTAAGGCTGGCCCGAAGGATTAGACTTATTTTACGTGGCTAAGAACCAACTGGTTACCTAGCAACGGGACCTACAGCTTATTGTGGAATCCGAAATGAATTTCTATCACCAGGAATAAATTCCTCTAATTCTTCATTGGCCGGTCGGAGAGTCGAACGCGGGTCCAGCAGAGTGCTAGCCGAGTACGATATCGACCCGTCCAATGAGGAACTCATTTTACTTGAAAGATGCGCCCATGCGGACTCGGTTCATATCATCATCATCATCAGCAAGCATGTCACCCTCAAGGCATATTTATCCTTGTCCTGACAAAGTTTCTGAAGACCGGAGGCCTCTGCTTGTCATAGTTCATAAGATCTGAGTGAATATCTGGGGAAATTAAACAAAACCGCCCAGTCTACCTGTCGACCAAGCTTCGGTAAAAATTTTGACGTTTAAACTAATCTGCAGTCTGGAATATCAACTTAAAATAAGTGAACAATTTAATAAAAATAATCAACAGCTTAATAAGTTTCTAATAAAAACAATCAACAGCTTAAAAATAGATCAAAATCATAAATCAAAATGTGCACCTTTAAATGACCTGTGCTCTTGAAAAAAAATGGGTCCTCGGAAACAATCTTTGACCAAGACTGTAAAATTATGAAGACCAGAGACCTTTACTGTCATGTTTTACAAGACATATATAAAACAAGCCGAGGTTAAAAATATCATGGAATGATAACGAGCAGACCCCAACGTACCTGCATAGGATACCTGCATAGGAAGTTCCAATTCAACTACACTGAACAGTAATCTTTCCAGCATGAGACTTATTAAATCCTCTGGAGCCATGGATTACAGTGGATACTTTGACAGAATCATAACACAGGGGTATAGGTGTGACTATTTTGAAGGAGAAGATGAGCAAATACTAAAATTTTTACTTATAAATAATCTATACTAAAAAAGGGTAGAGATAAAAAGTACTGAGGGGAAAAATTGCTTACCCGAAAGTTACCTGCGAACACAAGTTTCACCGAAATCACAAAGCGAAATTCACCTTTAAACTGAGCAGTATCCTTGAGAAATAGGAGGACGTTAAAACATATAAGGAAATTGGTCATCAACCCCTCCCCTAAAAGCTTTGATCAAACTGTGGCACTTGTGTTGGGATGTGCCTTCAGACATGGGTCTGCATTCACCAATTACACATTTATTGGAATTAAATTGAATGTAAAGTAACGTATTTTCTTCCTGTGGAAAATAATTATTAACATCAAAAGTAATTACCTATGGTGTTTAATAAAAATTGAAAACTAAAATGCTCACCTATAAATTGACCATTGCCTTGAAAAATACACACACAAAAAACTGGTTAAAGTAATCACGGCAATCCATGGTACCGATCGAGTTCCATTATAGAGGGAAATAAAATATTATAACTAGTAGACAAGTTTCATAAAAATCAGTGAAAATTATGTTGACATTTAAATTTACCTATGACCTTAAAATGCAGGACAAAATAAAAAAATAATATAAAGGGAAAATTCTCAACAATGGTTAGGGTACCTACCAATCAAGTTTCATTCAAACCACAGGAAAATAATGTTCAATTCTACATTGCCATATAATCTCGAAAGATTTACCGGGTCAAAAATACCTAGCAATAAATCATGAGAAGCTGTCACACGTATCTATCATAGTTTAAGAAATTAAAGATTAATTTTCGCACCTAAATTGACGTGACACCTTGAAAAATAGGTCATGGACAAAACCATATAAAGAATTCATCGTCATACTACTACTACTACTACTACTACTACTACTACTACTACTACTACTACTACTAATAATAATAATAATAATAATAATAATAAATATCACCAACAAAACAATACCACTATGTACGGTCAAATGGTAATGATAATAATAAATATTCAACCAAAAAATACAATAACTTTGGCAAAGTCGAATAGTACCAACTTTGATCGCATGGACAACGATTTTTTTGCAATCTTCAGACTCAATTACATACGCAGTTCCGAAGGTAGCCCAAAAGTTCCCAGCTTCCTCCCGCAACAACCAACACCAACATTAAATTTTTTGCGACTGCAAACAACCACCACTTACATGATTATAAACAAGAACTCAAATGCTTGCCTTTATTGAATTGCAAAGGAGGTACTCTGAAAGTCTACAGACACTGTCTTCCCATGACACTTTCTGGGAGAGGCCGAGAACTTATGATGATGCACCAATAGACTGTCAATTTTGGAGAGATGCTGGAATATGAAGGAAAAACGAAAAAGGGTTAAGATGCAAGAGAGGGAAAGATTAGTGAAAGATTAAGAAAACTTGCAAGAAAGTTGGTGGCAATAAGGATTTCACTGATAAACTGAAAAACGGAAAGGAGCCATAAGTTAATGGGGTTACAAGTGAGACACTGCAGTAGTTATGTGATATGATTCTGCCTAAATGACAGGCACTTGAACTGCAAAGTTATTCAGTACCATGATTAGAATGGCTTACGGTTCAATAGTCATAAACAACTTCAAATAACCAGGTGACAAATAAAATGGTTAAAACACTAAAAATTCTAATATTTAATCATTCCATGAGGTTTTTGGACAAAGCCATTATTGAAGAGCTCTTCTATGAAACCTAAAATGAGGTATGCCTTCTCTTATTCACATACTTGGGGCATTCCACAAGTGTACGTTCTAGAGCATGGAAGGTATCCCAAAGATCAGAAACTGGTGGGTATTCAGCATGGAAGGTACCCCAAAGATCAGAAACTGGTGGGTATTCAGCATGGAAGGTATCCCAAAGATCAGAAACTGGTGGGTATTCAGCATGGAAGGTATCTCAAAGATCAGAAACTGGTGTATTCAGCATGGAAGGTATCCCAAAGATCAGAAACTGGTGGGTATTCAGCATGGAAGGTATCCCAAAGATCAGACACTGGTGGGTATTCAGCATGGAAGGTATCTCAAAGATCAGAAACTGGTGGGTATTCAGCATGGAAGGTATCCCAAAGATCAGAAACTGGTGGGTATTCAGCATGGAAGGTATCCCAAAGATCAGAAACTGGTGGGTATTCAGCATGGAAGGTATCTCAAAGATCAGAAACTGGTGGGTATTCAGCATGGAAGGTATCCCAAAGATCAGAAACTGGTGGGTATTCAGCATGGAAGGTATTCCAAAGATCAGAAACTGGTGGGTATTCAGCATGGAAGGTATCCCAAAGATCAGAAACTGGTGAAACTGGTGGGTATTCAGCATGGAAGGTATCCCAAAGATCAGAAACTGGTGGGTATTCAGCATGGAAGGTATCCCAAAGATCAGAAACTGGTGGGTATTCAGCATGGAAGGTATCTCAAAGATCAGAAACTGGTGGGTATTCAGCATGGAAGGTATCCCAAAGATCAGAAACTGGTGGGTATTCAGCATGGAAGGTATCCCAAAGATCAGAAACTGGTGGGTATTCAGCATGGAAGGTATCCCAAAGATCAGAAACTGGTGGGTATTCAGCATGGAAGGTATCCCAAAGATCAGAAACTGGTGGGTATTTCAGCATGGAAGGTATCCCAAAGATCAGAAACTGGTGGGTATTCAGCATGGAAGGTATCCCAAAGATCAGAAACTGGTGGGTATTCACCCTGTCGTCTACCTCAGTCCTGTCTCGAGGACCTGGCCGCTTTGTATGACGACGACGAGGATTAATCGATGGATCGATTCTTAGGGAAAGAACTCCATTTGTTCTGCCATTTTTGGTTGATGTAATACCAGGTGAGACATTTTGTATGCAGGTAACCGAGGGATAACAAACACTCTCCAACTTCGCCAGTTCGTTACCTCGTATGTGAACATGATCTCGGCCATAGAGATCAAAGGCTTTAAGACATCTCTGACTTTCCTTCCCAAGACAAATCGACACTTACACTCCAGAGCTGCATGAGACGACACTGAAAATGGGCCAGATAGGTTTAGTGCTGAGATGTACTCAGGTTTAGTGCTGAGATGTACTCAGGTTTAGTGCTGAGATGTACTCAGGTTTAGTGCTGAGATGTACTCAGGTTTAGTACTGAGATGTATTCCTGTTGACTGCCTTTGTTCGTTTTTTATTGTTCTTTTATTTCTCTCTTTCAGATTTCTTGTAATTACACACACACACATACACACGAAATAGCAATTCTTGCTATAAATATTATGCACTTGTGAACAGGTATTTAATAATATACTCGAAGCACACACACACGTCCGAAGAGCAACAACGATTCTGGACAAATTCTACATCAATTCCGTTGTGTTCTCTTGTCGAGAATGCTTTTAATTATTTTGTCGATGTTTCTTACATCATTCATGGACATTCCACGCTTACAAGAATTCCGAATGACTTAATTTAATGAAATTTCGTGGAATCTTTATCTTATTTTTCTTCATTTCCTTCACATGAAAACAACGTTTATGTGAATAAATCATTAATTAACGAGCGAAGGTATGCTTTCATTGATTTTCGTTGGGAAAAAATGGCAAGGAAATGTCTTCCAAAACAGCATCATTTCAGGCATAATTTTCCGAACCAATTAACGATGTGGGGTGCAGTATCTCACATCAACGTCCAGTCGAAGACGACGTCATGGAAAGTAATGAGAAATTACTCCTTGCGACCCACATAAGGGGCAGAGTAAATAATTTGATGATGGAACGCACGTACACATTTACGACATCATTTTGGGCCCTGCCGATACCTCGCCATTACCTCCTAGTTTATAGAGGAATTTCGATTTGCATCGCTTCCTCGGTGGCATTCAATAGCCAGTTGCAGGGAGCAATAAATTCAAGATTTATACGTCGGCGATACGGCAATCGTTTTATTGATTTGTGTAATTCACCGTAGTTTTTAGCAGCGTCTTCGGCGAATGGCGGCTGGACGCCTTCGTCACGTCGTTTCGGGTTCAGTTTATTTATGAACTAATACAATCAGGGTTGTAATTACAGATTTTCTATGTGAGAAGCTGTTCGGAAAATTACTCAATGCAAATACGGGACGTATTTCACGTAACTGCATTTCGGATGGGAAATCATATTCCGAAAGAGATATAACTGGAAGTTTTAATTATACAAATCGACAAGCACGTATTCTTGTTTCTTACTGCCAAGTTTAGCTTAGTAATCATTAATTTAAACAGCCATTAATGTTACAGAGAGACTGCCGCTGATCAAGGAAAAGTCTAGCTAATGTTCAAGTCCTCAGCCTAGAATTGCAATAATTTGCTCAACATATTTGTAATGAGCCCTTTTGCTTGTATGTAAAAGTAAAAGAATTTCACCTCTGGATTTTACGATTACTCAAGAAGCTTCATCGTATTTTTATCAAACTTGCGTAATCCTTCTTTATGAAATTGTTAATATGTTTTTGTACTAACAAGGTACAAAAACATGTGATTGTAATTTCGCAGCAGGATACGTATTTCAACGTAACTGTGACAAGACTTCTTTGTTACACTTCACAGGAGTGTGGTGAGGAATATCATACAGTAAGCTTAGACTGTTACATTTCTGCTAAACCATTACATGCACAAACAAAAAATTAAGACAAAGGAATTTAATAACAGGAAAATACCATTACCTTTATCAAAATTATAAGTACTACCTTTTATGAAATTTGTTCATTGTGAATTTGTGAGTCAAGATTCATCAATTAACCATTTCGATTCGGATCCGAAAAAGAGAGCGACATGCCATTTTTCATCTTCATTGCTTTTGCTACATCAAAAGTCTAAGAAAGTGCACCTTGTTCAAGATGAAATAATTCCAGTGCTTTGCAGTCTCTCCATGCACGAGTTTATGAAAGCACATCGATCTATTCACATATGCTGCACAACTTACTTCTTGCTTGCTGGAGCACCCAGGCCTCACTTGTATTAACAGCCGTTTGCTTTCTCTCTCATACCGCCGCACACACGTATGTGTGTACATACAGTAATACACACCAGTTCCAAGGCCGGGACTCAACTGGGGAGGAGGAGGGGGGGGTTCAGATCTGGCTAACAGAGTAAAAGAAGGCAAGTTCAACCATAAAGAATGAACCTCGCGTCTACAATAAGCAGAAATAGGACTAGGGCGTACCCTCGCAGCGTAGTGTTGCATGGGGACCCCAGCATGTAACGAGAAATGGGCAAGGAGTACTGCAGTATCCACGGTTGCGACTAAGACATATAATTGCAGGAAACGAAAAGGGGTAATAGCTTGAGAGTACGAGCATGTCATGTCGGGAGTCTTACTGGAAAAGGAAGACCAGCAGTAGATGTCACGTAGCGGAGAAGAGCAGGAAGCAGAAAGGGAAAAGCAGAAAAAATCTGGGAGATGGAGGTATCAGATCAACAGCAATTCTTTGCATGGGTAACTATTATTACAATGACGACAGAGCTCGAACCAGACTATGTTTTTTTTACCATTTGGCAGGCTTAGTACATTTCCAACAATTTCACCGTATCCTACAACAGGACTAAGCAAAATCCCAACGTTATCATATTCATTTATTATATATGCATTCCACTGTATCAGATACTAATTTACAATGCCAACTGAAAGCTACTTGAGAATTATACAAAGATTGGAGGTTTGAAGTCACTATCAGAAAAATGGAAACGATAGACCTACAACCAAGGCCTATTTCTTCCTGAATAGTAAACTAAGTAAATTTCTAAGAAAATTTATATCATTCTAGACTAGAACCAGGCAAAATTCCAATGCTATCTTACTCTACATGCATTCCACTGCATTAGACACTAATTTACATTGTCTATTGAAAGCTGCTTGAGGATTACACCGAGCTTTTGAAGTATGGAGGCCAGAACCAACCGCTTGCATGGATAACCACTTCAACGTAAGAGAACAGAGCTGGAACCAAGTGTGCTCAGAAATTCTTTCAGATCCTTTTTCTTGAAATACAAATGCATCATATGTAGACCAATGCCAGTCTGCGACATTGTCAAGTATTTTGTACTTGCTATTAAATACACGTTAGATATTAATACTAAGTGAATTTTCCTGTTAACATACTCAGTTCCTATTTTTTGGAGCCACTGCCCTAATACCCGTGCCACCAACGACACCAAAATCCTTGGGGTATTATCTACAATTCAGATTGTTTTTGCCTGGAAAATCTACAAAACCGTTACAGCATATCCGGTGAAGATATTGAATCAAAATCAAAAGTTCAATATAAAAAATGTCACCCACGCAGACTTGCAGCTTTCCTGTCGCCAGACACAATGTTACTGCCACTTTCATTTCATCAGTGGAAGCCATGCTCCTTCTTGTTGGACTGTTTAAGTGTTCTTCCACCAATTAAAGTCACAAATGGTATCCCCCTGTATGATATAATCTATGACCTTTTATTGAGTTGCTGTGAATCTCCAAGATACTTTTACGAAGCTGGAAAGTTTTGCGCCAAAATTAGACACTTGGCAGCCAGTTATGAGTTCTCCATGACTATAACCAAGCTTGTCATTTGCTATGCATACATTTCAGAGTAAAATATCTTTATGAAATATTCTGAGAGTAACCTGTTACTGCACGCATCTTGCAAGAAATTCTTAGAAAGAAATTCTTAGATATACGAACTGTTGTGATAGACAAGAGAGAAGCTTACTATACATCACGCTAAGAATCAAGAGATTAGTGATAAGATACACAGCTAAACCATCATAGGCCTAGTCAAGCAGCACTGACATCAATACCTATTGTCATGCATCTTTTACAAGGGTGAATTAAGATGGGGCGCCCTATCAATAAACAAAAACTGGATATACAAAGTACACCAAGCAAAACTTTTTAAAGCTTTATTAAGAAAGTGGCTGTTTTATTAGTTTTGCATATTTCTTTTTTGACTTCTCTCAGAAGAGAAGTTTCTGTTTAGGACTGGTCGGGTGGTCGAGATTGAAAGGACTGACCGCCTTCATCCGGGTCAAGAGAGCTTCCTTGTTCTCCACTCTGGTAAGGTCAAATACTGACTGGTGATCATTCTTTATCTCACCCTCGACCAAATGCAGCCACACGACGACATGCACGAGATTGTCCTTATTTTGGTCAGAAGCGGACTAACCCTGTACTCTATGAATCCAGGTAAAGCCCCATTGCCCACAGTTATATGTCCAAAGTTTTGGTGGAATTGATCCAGTACTTCTGGATGAGTCAATTTGGAAAAAGTTTTCGCCAGATATAAATACAAACAGGCAGACAGACGCCAGATAAACAGATCATAAAAACTCATCTGAGTTTTCAGCTTAAGTGAGCTACAACGCAGTGCCCAATAAACTTCTTAACAGCAGCTTAAACGATGCCACAATCAAAAATAGGATCTGATTTAATAAGTTAAGTCTCATACATGCCAAACTGGAGACTCACATGAACGAACAACGTAATCAGTTTCTGAGAAAGGTAATCGGTTTCTGAGAAAGTCAAAACTCTCGTGCTACATTTACGTTTGTGTAAAAAAAAAAAATGGGATAATAATTTGGAATTGCCTACAGTCATACGACCTGAACGATTGTTTTTCATAAATTCCCAAGAGATTCCACTGAACTAACCAAATCTGCCCTAGTGCATTAGGGAGAAATCTGATTGAGTAATGACATTTTCATCCTTGACATTACCTTAATCACATGAAACTGAATGCTATAAAAGAGCAATAATAAGGTAGCCAAGAACACACATTTTCTCATGATTCCAACTTATCTTTTGGATGTATTCGAATTGTTACCGTTGCGTGTAACTATAACAGCAACCAGCCCTTCATGTTTTCAAACGACAGACGTGCGCATTCCTCCAAAATACGCAAACGAAGTAGCAAAAAATAAATACTACAAAAACAGTGTTGTGTATTCAGTGCAAAGTAGAGAGAGAGAGAGAGAAAAAGTACAAAGTATACCTTAGTTTTACCAGACCACTGAGCTGATTAACAGCTCTCCTAGGGCTGGCCCGAAGGATTAGACTTATTTTACGTGGCTGAGAACCAACTGGTTATTTGGCAACGGGACCTACAGCTTATTGTGGAATCCGAACCACATTATAGCGAGAAATGAATTTCTATCACCAGAAATAAATTCCTCTAACTCTTCATCAGCCGGCCGGGGACTCGAACTCGGGCCTACCGAGTGATAGGCCACGGCTCTACCGACTCGCCCAACGAAGAGAGAGAGAGAGAGAGAGAGAGAGAGAGAGAGAGAGAGAGAGAGAGAGAGAGAGAGAGAGAGAGAGAGAGAGAGAGAGAGAGAGATTTTTAATTTCCAAGAAGCAAATAAATCTCTGACTTTATCCCTATTACAAAAAAAGTTGCCAAGTTAAGCATGTGCACTTGTGATGTCATATTTTATGGGCTATACGAAATATAAAAATTGTTACACAAAAGTTGCCAAGTTAAGCATGTGCACTTGTGATGTCATATTGTAATGGCTATACGAAATATAAAAACTAATGTTACACAAAACGTTAAGAAACATTTACCCAACCCATGGAGGTTAGATTCAAAACTTAAAATTTTAACTTGTGAGTGAAACGACTGATGAGAAGTGGTAAAATACAACGTATGCTTCTCTTTGCCCTTCAACTTGAGTTGAGGACGACGAGCAAAGATAATAAAGGGCCCAAGTGGCAAAAAGATAAGTTAGCTTCAAACGTAAACCATGCTAGGAATTCTGGGAACATAGGGACAAGTGAAATAAGGAAAGGTCGATGACAGCTTTCCCGCGTAGCAGTCTCACTTCCTGCCATGACTCAGTAGTGCTATAACTGTTTATAAATCTATTTAATACATAATTTCCTGACTGGCCCACCCACCCAACAAAACACACACACACACACAAAAAAACTCGAACACTCAACCCTTGAAAATATAGTTATATCCTTCACTTCTGCAGTGGTCAGTAACCAAAATCAACGTAACTCTCTCATGAAATGCAAAATAACACAAGAAAAGAAGAGTAAGGCGTCTCTTGTCATTTCAGTTTCGCCTGCACCGAGCTACTTTTCAGACCTTGATGACTTTTCACCTTCAGATTTACTACAAATACTAAAAATTACTGCCAAAAATTTCTCCTACTGTAAGGCCACTGACTGCAACTTTTTCCGAGTCATGTGTAATGGTTATGCTGTGAAAATTAGGCAACAGCCACGGCATGTTATCCTCAAAAACTTGAAAACATCAACTACTGTATTATCCATCATATTTAAATCCTCTCAGTATTATTCTTGACCTCATGAGCGCTGATCACGTTTTTGCTCATCAATCCTTCAATTCGGCGAGTTCTATTCAATTTACCCTTTCAACTTAGAGATGCTTTGCTTCTTAAATAACTTGACGACGTACTACTGAACAGATATTAAGGGCCAGACTCAAAACACATATTAATCAAATAACAAGGATAAAGTTTTGATAAGGAAGAAGAAGAAAACTGAGCTTTGTATGTACAGGGTAACTAGCAGAAATCACGTGTCCCACGTAAAAACTACTTTACATGGGCTAATATCGATAGAAAGGAAGCAGCCAAAAATAAGTATGGTTCCATCCGGGAGAAATGTCAGGGGAATCTAGTTAATTTGTAGATTTTGTTAAAAAATATTAAAAAATATTTGATGATCTGAACCACATCGCAAGCCATTCAAGTCACGATCTCTCTGCTTCAAAGTTCTGAATGCAGTAACCTTACCGAAATGAGCTCCAGGTTTCAAAATACGAACTTTCCAACCTCGTGACATCTGAACAATATCGCAGAGTCAGAGAGCAACGGCATTCCTATTTGTCCGTTCCAGATATTAGGCCAAAAAGTGAAAGAAACAGCAGAACTGAGCACAAGGAAAACCAAATCATTACATTTGGTCAGGTAGACTATACTAATCGTACCCATTGTAGGTTCATGCTTCACCTTCAACTTGCAACCAGAAGAGAGAGAGAGAGAAAAAGGATAAAAACTGAAAGAGCATCAAGAAAGGAAAATTCCCAAGCAACTCTGTTTATTCCCTGTCAAGCATCTACACTGTCTTTTAAAACTGACCCTAGAAGAGCAACTTCAATTTCAAGAGATGGTAAATTTGTCATGAGGTGCAATAACGAAGGAGTTCTGTCCTGAAGAATATTGTTGCCATTGATTACTCATTTAAAAATATATATACAAAACCAAAGAAATCTGATGAATTACGTTACCAAAAAAATCATCTTAGTGTTGTAATTGATAAGCAGTAAGTTACCTTCTACAATGCAGCTGTCATATATTCTTTAAAAACGGATATCAATAAATGCATCTACTGAAAGCGTAGAGGGTACGGCTGTGTATTCCACGAACTGAATCAGCAACATTACAAACTTTATTCACTGATTGCTACGTACATTCTTTTCGAAATATAACTATGAATTCTAGGAATAATGCAGACTATTATATCTACCGTTACATAGACACAGACAAAGATTCCTATGGCTTCGAAGTCTACCAGCTTCGTGCACTGGGAGAGCTGTTACAAGTGTAAAAAAAAGTACAAAATTTTTTGTACAGCGTATAATGCTGTATGAAACTCGATGTGCCGCAGTACGAAACTCTCAGCCACGACCGGGCAGCGCTCAGTTGCTCCCCAGATGCGGTCAAGTGAAGATGCGTCGGCGGCTGGCACCTCTGACGGGGGGGGGGGCGGGCGCCCGCGCGCAATACTGTTGTTAGGGTGAAGAAACTTTGGCAAGCAAAGCTGTACAAACAAAGCTTTGCCACTATCAGAAGACAGAGATAGCCAAAAGTTCAAGCGTGAAGCTGACTGACTTGCTGTTCCCACATTATTAAGAGTAAACAAACATCACCAAATATATTACAATGAAGTTTCAACTTCATTTGTATAATTTATTTTCCATACTGAGAATGTGAAGAAGTTTTCTCGAAAAATGTCACTGGGATAAAATATAGAACTTCACAATCAGTAAATACAGATATATATATTAACCCGTATTTATTGTCATCTTTCAAGAGAATGAGTTATTTCATAAGCTCCATTTGGGCAGCTAGAAAACATCACCGACCTACCCCGTCTGTTGTTATTTATTTTTTTTTTTTTGGTTTTTCGTACCCGATTGTGGTAGCGGTGCCGTTATTTAAGGCGATGGGGTCATTTCAGAAGCTACATTTAGTTACCCTATGTTTTATGAGGTCAAAGTGCAGTCTTCCTAAACCTTGACTATGCCAAAGTTTTCATACCATGGTCTTGTACACCTTACTTTATTGATGTGATCTCAAACTGGCACTGAATAATACATAAATGTACATTCAAGCAGACTCGCCCATGAGCGTTGCAAAGCATACCTACATTTTTTATAAATATTTTTGATGCTGATAAGCATATCGCACTGTGAGCTATCAATCAGTGGTTTTTATCTTATCTACTCTGTTACTTCTTTCTTGTATTCTTATAAGTTTTTTGATATGTGTGTC
The DNA here is from genome assembly GCF_040412425.1 of Macrobrachium rosenbergii. Taxonomy (NCBI): domain Eukaryota; kingdom Metazoa; phylum Arthropoda; class Malacostraca; order Decapoda; family Palaemonidae; genus Macrobrachium; species Macrobrachium rosenbergii. The sequence continues at coordinate 36,982,011 of NC_089799.1, read as the reverse complement.
TTTCATGCATATTAGACTGCTGTCAGTGCAATTCGTCAACGATACCTGTCACGAGATCACATTATTCAAGGACTTAACTTATTTTAAACCCTAGTGCTGTGACTGGTATTTTTACATTGTGACGGAGTGAAAAACTCTGTTCACACACAAAAAGAGATACACAAAAGAGTCTTGTAAACTACGTGCCATACAACAACGGGGCGCGCAATGGCGAGTTTAATGATTGGCAAACCAAGAATCGTTACCTTCAGATGACTCTGAATTTAGCACATCTTTAAACCAGAAAAAGAACTAAATGAGCCGGGTTACAGAATAATCAATAACACAATAAGCCTTCTCCGAACTTACTGCATCACACTTGTCACAATGTCCTAATTTTTTAACTACCCATGACAAAGGGACGAAAACGTGTACGCCGAGACACGTATGGAATGGCAAAACTGTTACTGTTAAGGAAACGCAGAATAAACGAAAAAAAGGCTTAGCCTTGTAGACTTGGTATAGAGGCTCTGCCAAGACCGTCACAGCCAAATAGCGTTGCAGGTGTTATATATTGAGGTGAAAATATGGAAGGGCGTCACGCATATCTTGTGCTGGGCTGCTCCTGGTCATTACAGCTAATGGATTTCGGTCCGTCACTCAATCGATGATGATGATGATAATAACTGTAGCTAACGTAGACGAACGACAACAAAATATTAAAAATCATGCACGACAACAACGCGAAGACATTCATTCCATGAAAGGTATATTTAAAGAGCGAAATGCAAAATCTCAACTTTAAAATCGCGACAGTTCTAACACTTGGAAATCACTGAAATGTTTAAAACCCGGAAGTAGGATCATGTTCCTATTATGTTTAATGATTTCCCAGATGAATTCTGGAGCAAACGTGCAACAATTTCTACTAAGGCCCGTCTTTGAAAACGGTTTTTAACGATTTCACTTCAACTTTAAGAAGTAGATTGGAGTGCGTGTTAGCATGACCATGGACTTTTCATTCGAACGCATTTACCACATGACCTGGTCTCCGAAAGGTAAAATTTTCAACATTTTCGAAAGAAAGATAAGCTCCCATTCTTACCAGTTATAGTTCATAAAAAACATCAAACCTCATGAAACAATAACTGGAAGTAATAAGACATTCATTTAGGAGAAGCAGACAATTTTATACCACAGGGGTTGGGACAACAGAGTATACGACACCTCCGCCGTGGGTATGCGCAGGCGAGGCCGACTTTTACCGTGTCAGCTTATAAATAAGTTGGTGAAAACCATTTCGACCTTTCACGTAATATTTTATGAGCACGGGCATTATTAACAACCCTCACTACGAGGAATGTGCAGAAATGGAGTCGACTACGTAAATTTAAAATTTAAAATACAAAAATGACTTTCTAAAGCGAAAAGTAAGATCATAAGTAAGGAAAGTTGTAATCTTACCGACCTCAATGTTCTTCACCTAATTCGCCATAGTAATATTCCATATAAGTCTTCTGGAAGCGAGGTCATGCTATAATTCAATGGAATAACATTCATGCTTCCTTTATCTAATCTGCTATATATATCAATATTTCGCTAAAACAACAGCAATATTATTAACCATAAAAAGGGAATATTCCGTCTCCAGCATATCATATAGTTACCTAATCATCAGTTACAGCAATTAAAAAAAATATTTCTCACTAATCAATAATTGTGCAACAAGACTATTCAGTATCCCTTTTCAATACATAAAATACAACGGCTATAAACACCCACACACTCTTTCTCTTCAAAGAGAGAGAGAGAGAGAGAGAGAGAGAGAGAGAGAGAGAGAGAGAGAGAGAGAGAGAGAGAGAGAGAGAGACTGGCGCGGTGTGGTTCCCGGCTTTATTGACCAAGTTATGAAGAACCCCGTCCTTAAATACTGCAGCCAGACATGCTAAAGAGCCATAACGCCAGTGATATAAGGATAATGAATATGGTTTGCCAATAATACAAGCGACGAAGCACAGATCAACAACAAAACTCCCGAGCAGGAGAACGGCTTTTGGCCCTTGACCCCAAGTACAACACACTGCTCGATTTTCGTGAACGAAGCCGAGACACCGCACTGACAAGAACCCATGGATGGGGTTTAACTGAAACTATCAGAAATAATCGACTACAGAATGCGTGACAATGGGGTTTAACGATGAAACTATCAGAAATAATCGACTACAGAATATGTGACACCGCACTGACGAGAAACCATGGATGGGGTTCAATTGAAACTATCAGAAATAATCGACTACGGAATGTGTGGCACCACACTGACGAGAAACCATAGATAGGTTCAATTGAAACCGTTAGAAATAATCGACTACGGAATGTGTGACACCATACTGACGAGAACCCATGGATGGGGTTTAACTGAACCTATCAGAAATAATCGACTACAGAATGTGTGACACCGCACTGACGAGAAACCATGGATAAGGTTTAACTGAAACCATCAGAAATAATCGACTACGGAATGTGTGACACCGCACTGACGAGAAACCATGGATGGGGTTCAATTGAAACTATCAGAAATAATCGACTACAGAATGTGTGACACCGCACTGACGAGAAACCATGGATAGGGTTCAATTGAAACTATCAGAAATAATCGACAGAATGAAATAATCGACTACAGAATGTGTGACACCGCACTGACGAGAAACCATGGATGACAATCAATTGAAACTAAACTACTGAAATAATCGACTACAGAATGTGTGACACCGCACTGACGAGAAACCATGGATAGGGTTCAATTGAAACTATCAGAAATAATCGACTACAGAATGTGTGACACCGCACTGACGAGAAACCATGGATAGGGTTCAATTGAAACTATCAGAAATAATCGACTACAGAATGTGTGACACCGCACTGACGAGAAACCATGGATAGGGTTCAATTGAAACTATCAGAAATAATCGACTACAGAATGTGTGACACCGCACTGACGAGAAACCATGGATAGGGTTCAATTGAAACTATCAGAAATAATCGACTACAGAATGTGTGACACCGCACTGACGAGAAACCATGGATAGTGTTCAATTGAAACTATCAGGAATAATCGACTACAGAATGTGTGATCTTAGGATGCACGTCCTGAAAAAATGCTTCCCTGGGCACACTTACGATAACAGATATCAAATAATTACTTGTACAAGATGATTAATGAAGGTAACAAAATGTATATGTAATAGTGACGGTGTTAGAGGTTTACGAGGGATTTAATTTGTAGAGAATCTTCTCTATACTTCTATGCCCTACTTTCATCAGCATGCTGTGAGTCATGAAGACTAGAACAGAATATAGAATTTAGGCCAAAGGCCAAGCTCTGGGACCTATCAGGTCATTCAGCGCTGTAAGGGAAACTGACAGCCAGGTTTGAAAGGTGTAGCAGAGGGAAAACCTCGCAATTGTACTAAGAATTACTTATTTGAGACGGTGGAAAGTCAGAGGGAAGAAAGAGAATATGAACAGAGGTATAGACAAAGAAGCTTTATTAGGATTCCTACGGTCATATGAAGATTTTGTTGTTAAGGTTGTATTTCCTTTGGAGTTCCGACTCCCGTTCAGGGGGTCATCAGTGAGTTAATAACGTGAATGAATGAATAAGATACGATGTACACAGGTATCTAAAGGAGACGGTAGGATTACAGTTAGCACTCGGCTGATGTGCTATAAGACCCTAGTAAACCTAATATGCAATATTCATGTCGATAAAAAGAAGTTTATATGACGCACAACGATGATTCTAAACATTAAATGCCCTAAGGTACAGCTACGATATACAACAACGGACTTAGAGAAGGTCTCCTCCCTTATAACTAAATAAATAAAAATAATAATAATAATAATAATAATAATAATAATAATAATAATAATAATAATAATAATTATATTATTATTATTATTATTATTATTATTATTATTAATAAATTTTAATGGGACCCCTAAAAATACGGCAATCACATGACTGACCCACAGGGTTTTTCCTTAAATGTGACGTGAAAACTGGAGTCGAAAGTTAATAAGAGTGGCACAGCAAGGTGGGAGGTAACAAATGGAATGGTGGAAAAATAAATGTGAAAAGAGATCAATGGTAATGGAAGAAGGTTGCAAGGCATTAAGCAATGCATCTGCATGTGAACTGACCAACGAAGAGAGCGACAATATGCAATGCAGCTATGCCAAAGGTGACCAAGCAGAATGGAAATTACAATGCAATTAGCAATTACATCTGGGCAGGAAGGGACTGAATGGAGTTCAGGGAAAGTCACAGGCAATGCAACTTTGTACGGAGTTGACCTAAGGGAGTGGATAGATAGTAGACGTGCATGAGCAAAGCAGCTACGCTGGATTATAACAAATGGAATAGTAAGAACTCGGGGAATAAGTAATGTAACTGTGGGATTTTGCCCAGTGGAAAGAAGGGAAAATAAAGACCAATGGGCATTAGGTAACGGAGGAAAAATAAATGCAAAAAAGCAAAAAAGTTCAGTATACCTTAGTTTAACCAGACCACTGAGTTGATCAACAGCTCTCCAAGGGCTGGCCTGAAGGATTAGACTTACAGTATTTTACGTTGCTAAGAACCAATTGGTTACCTAGCAACGGCACCTACAGCTTACTGTGGAATCCGAACCACACTATACCGAGCAATGAATTTCTATCACCAGAAATAAATTCCTCTAATTCTTCATTGGCCGGCTGGAGAATCGAACGCGGGCCTAGGAGAGTGCCAGCCGAGTACGATATCGACGCATCCAATGAAGAACTAATGCAAAAAGCACCGCGGATATCTGAGAATAAAAGGGAAAGGAGGAAAAGAAAGCGATAAGCAATGCAGTTGTAGGAAGAAATCAAATAGAGAGGGAAAACCAGTGATTAACAGAGCTCTGTGAAAAGTGACTGATGAAATGAAGGGGAGGCAAAAGTTAAGACGCAATGCAGCTATGTGGGAAGTGAACGAAAAATCTGGAATGACAGCAAGATGAATTAAGCAATACACCTGTGCAGGACGTGGCCTAAGGATATGTATATAAAATTACACTATTTGCAATGACAGCAAGATGAGTTAAGCAATACACCTGTGCAGGACGTGACCTAAGGATATGCATAAAAAAATTACACTATTTGCAATGACAGCAAAATGAATTAAGCAATACACCTGTGCAGGACGTGGCCTATGGAATGTATATAAAATTACACTACTTGCAATGACAGCAAAATGAATTAAGCAATACACCTGTGCAGGACGTGGCCTCAGGATATGTATATAAAATTACACTGCTTGCAATATGATAAGTAATCAAAAGAATGGATGGAAAATAATAAAGCAACATACAAAATGAGTAACCAAGCGGATGAACGGGAATAAAAGGTAATAAAATAAAGAGGGGGAAATTACAAGGCGATAGACAGGACAACAATATAAGGAGAAACTAAACGGGGATAAGAGGGAACCTTGAGGAAAAAGGGCACTGATGATCCGTGCGATGAGACTGAAAAAATGAAGGAAAAGAGTTAAGTATAGCTTAGTTTAACCAGACCACTGAGGAGCTGATTAACAGCTCTCCTAGAGAGGGCTGGCCCGAAGGATTAGACTTATTTTACGTGGCTAAGAACCAACTGGTTACCTAGCAACGGGACCTACAGCTCATTGTGGAATCCGAACCACATTATAGCGAGAAATGAATTTCTGTCACCAGAAATAGATTTCTCTAATTCTTCATTGGCCGGTCGGAGAATCGAACGCGGGGCCAGCAGGGTCCTAGCTGAGAACGGTATCCACATGTCCAATGAGGAACTGAAGAAACGGAGGGAAAGTGTATGAAGGGAATGGAGAGAAAACGAAAGGGAATAATTAATGCAGCCATGTGGGGAAAAAGCTGACGGAATGGAGGGAAAATAGGAAAATAAAGGACACGAGCAATTCAGTCACGGGGAATAAATGAATAGACCGGACTGAAAATAAGGTGTCAATATATGTAGCCATGTGAGAAGTGACTGAAGGAGAAATAAAACGTAATCTGCAATGCAATCTTGTGGGAGGTGACCTAATGGAATGGAAGAAAAGCAAATGGCACCAAGCTATGCAGCTATTTGGGAAGTAGGCAAAGGGAACAAAATAAAACGAAAAGACTATAAACAGCCATAATAGAAGCTGAAAAAATGTACATGAAAATGATAAAAGCCTTGGAGCTTTGCTGGCAGTGACAAACAGGACTAGGTGGAGAATAAAATGCAATAAGCAATTCCACAAAGCCACCAGGGGTAATGGAAGGAAAAGAAAAAACAAGGGACAATATACCCATGTGGAAAGTGACAGAGGGTACGAAGGGAAGGAACTAGAGGGAATGGAAAAGTAAAAGGCAATGCAGCCAAGTGGGAAGGGACCAAAAGAAGGGACCAAAAGATATGTAAAGTAAATGGCAAAAAGGTATGCACCTCGGCAGGCAGTGATGGAGGGAATGGGGGATAAAATAGAATGCAACAAGCATTACGATCATGTGGAAAGCGACAGAGGGGAATGGATGTGAAAATCAATGGCAATAAGCTAGGCAGTTAGAAAGTACGCAACTAAATGGAATGGAGGACAGGCAAACGGAACAGAACGGTGCAGCTGTGTTGAAGTGGCTTCGTAAATGGAGGGAAAGGGTAAGGCGTAAAGCTATGCAACTATGAAGAAAGTGACTTTGGAGAATGGTAGAAAGCAAGGAGCATTAAGCAAAGCAACTAAGCTGGAAATGAAGGGAAAGTAGGAAAAATAAAGGCTAACATGCAATGCTAATTACAAAGGAATTAACCAGATGGAACTGAAAATTTAAAAAAATACAATAAGCAATACAGCAGTGTTGGAGAAGAGTAAAAGAAAATAATGGAAAACAAGAAGCATTAAGCAAAGCAACTAAGCTGGAAATGAAGGGAAAGTAGGAAAAATAAAGGCCAACATGTAATGCTAATTACAAAGGAATTAACCAGATGAAATTGAGAATTTAAAATATATATATATATATATATAAATAAAAATATATATATATATATATATATATAATAAGCAATACAGCAGTTTTGGAAAAGAGTAAAAGAAAATAATGGAACGTAGAAGGCTTTAAGCAGTGTCTGTGGGGCAAGTGAACGAGGGGGAACGAATGGAAAATACATGACACTAATCAATCCGTTATTCTGAAGATGTCTGAAAGAAAAGGAAAGAAAATAAAAGGAAATAAGCAATGCAGCCACGTGGGAAGTGATCGAAGTTAATGCATAGAAATAATAGGGCATAAGCAATTCATGTGGGGGGGGGAGTGACCCACGGTAATAAAAAAAAAAAAAAAACGAGTACTAAGTAATACAACTGTTTGGCATGCGACTCAACTAAATATGAGGGAAAGTAATAGGGTTTAAACAACGCAGATGTTAGAAGTCTCCCAGGTGAAAGTGAGATGAGAGATGTGACCAAATGGAATAGGGGGGAAAATAAGAGGCATAAAGCAATACAGCCAGCTTGTAGGTGTCTGACGCGAACGAACGGAAAATAAAAGGGAATAATCATTGCCACTATCTGGGATATGCCCCAAGGAAATGGAGGAAGTAAAACACAGTCATTCAGGTATGCGAGAAGTGACAAAAGGGAATGGAGAGAAACTACTCAGCTATGTTGAAAATACCCAAAAAGGGAGTGGAGGGAAAGTAAAATGCAGTAAGCAATACAAATTTGCGGGAGGTATCCCAAGGGAGTGAAGCAACATTAAAAGTCAAAGAACAATGATGATTAAGACAAAGCAACACTACAAAAACTTTTACTCCTGCCTAGAGTGAAGCATACGAAAAACCCTTAACATCCTTACATGGAGAGAAGGAATATATATAGAGAGAGAGAGAGAGAGAGAGAGAGAGAGAGAGAGAGAGAGAGAGAGAGAGAGAGAGAGAGAGAGAGAAATTTCATACCAGTAGTCGCCTAGATCTTGGAATATATAAGACTTGGGCTAGAGGCCAAGCGTAGGGACGTACGAGGTCATCCAGCGCTGAAAGGAAAACTGAGAATAAAGGAGATTTTAAAGGTGTGACTGGAAGAAAACCTCGCAGTTGCACCACGAAACAATTGTAAGGAGAAGGTGGAAAGAAAGATGGAAGAAGGACAATACGAACGGAGGCACAGTAAAAGGAATGGCAGGAATTGCAGCTAGGGTCCGAAGGGACGCTGCACAGAACCTAAGTAATGCCTACAGTGCACCGCGTGGGGTGCACTGATGACACTAACCCCCCCCTACGGCAGCGCCTAGATTTTAACACTAATAACGCACAAGATTACTATTATTTGATCTGGTTTATTCTTTCTTGAATAAAATACGCTATGGTTGGCACATCGTCACCACTAAAAAGTTTCAATATTTGTAAACAGTGGGAAAAGATTGATGGTAGCCTTTGAAGACTGCCAATCATAAGTTTCTCAGGCGATCTCAGGTGAGTTTCTGGGACTGTCACGCACGGAGGACAGAAGATAGGATGGCATAAATATCTGCTTAAGTGTGGATGAAAAACCTTTAGGCGACGAGGAGGATGTCAACGTTGACTCAAGAATTTCGTAAATTCCTTCAATCTCCAGTAATAGCAATATTATTATCCTTAATAAATATATAATATATATGTACACACAAGCACATATACATACACACACACATACATATATATATATATATTATATATATATAGTGTGGGTGTGTTTAACGTGCGGCTTATATGCTTTTTATACACGGTTACTAAATTACTACCGATTAATATGAGAGTTTACTTACGGTATTTTCTAACGTCCCATTTTCAAAAACCTTACACAACATTAAAATACGGGGTACTTAATGCTACAAAATTCGAACTAAACCACCTCGCTAAAATTTAACACTCACCATGATAAATGAACCTCAGTTATTCTTAAGATTACATCTGGACAACTCATCCTGAAAAGAAAAAAAAAATCTGAACTGTGACACGTTGTTGTAAAATATAACATAAAGTAATTATTGTAAATATCTCAAATTTTAGTTCACACTAATCTTATTTAGTTCGTTTCTACTGATGATAAAAGCGCACAAAGCTCCTATGGTATTACAGGGCTTTGCAAAGATGATCTTGCCACTCGGAAAAAACCGGGAGATTTTTTCAGTATCATAATATACTTCACACCACTTCTTTAAACTCGAAGGAATTAGCCGCAACGGAAACCCTTCGATAACCAAGCAATAAAACAGTACTTAAATCAGGCGACTACATATAAATAGAGACATTAAATTCCCCACACATAGCTTCGTCCCATTCCGTAATTCAGTTATGGCTACTGGAATGGAATAAATATCAATAATGGGAACTTATAATTTTTCGATGCATTTTAATGAGCAAACACAATTATAGGTTCAAAAATGTAAATTTATCAATTAGTAATTTGCATCAATTCACACAAGCATAAATGCATGCATTTATAAAACTTACAAGTTCATGTGTGCGCGTGCTAATGACTGTTCACGCATACAAACACGTGTAAGCAGAAACGACACACACACAGAGAGAGAGAGAGAGAGAGAGAGAGAGAGAGAGAGAGAGAGAGAGAGAGATACTACCATATCAGTGCAGCTTCAACCATACGAATGCAAGCATTATTGAGCATGTATGTGAGATTGCAACGCGGAAGTGTACTTAAATGCAACTCTCACTTAGAGATGAAGAGAGTGTAAGTGTGTTTGTGCGTGTATTGATCGATAGTCTACTTGCCCTTGTACCTCGATCAATGATAAAAAAAAAGCGAGAAAAAAGAAAAAACATCCACAGATACACGTACTCCCAACCGAAGGAACTTGCCAATGGTGGGAGGTGAGATGACATGTGGTCCGTACAGGTAAAATATGACCTGACTTGACACGAGTTTCTTTTTGTTACAGGTCACCGGGAGAGCCATGCCGAGATGAAACGACAGCGCCGATTGGTCGTTCAAGCAGCTGCGCCTGTGCTTATTGGCCGAGAGGGCGTCGGCTCCTCTGGAGGGTAACAGTCGAGACTTCTGCTATATTCTGCTGGTGCTGGAGCTTCTCTTTTCACTTCTATAAATACAAAATTTTCTAATAATCGTTAAAAGTGAATTATAGAAGGAAGAATGGATTCCCTTGTCTGAAAGTTGTAAATCTACGATAAACACTGACTTAATCTGTTATTTATCAGAAAAAAACTGAGTGGTACCTGGATTCCCCTCTCTCTCCCTCTCTCTCTTCTCTCTCCCCCTCTCTTTCGCTCTCACTCTCTCCTGTCTCGAGGCTCGGGGGACGCACGCTCAGTTAGTGTGAACCTGACTCCCCTCGAGGGCGGATGTGGATCGATGGTTGTCCGTGTCGCAGCGTTCGCCTGAAAACAATGGTGTCGTAAAAGTGTCCGCTAAAACCATGGCCAAGTTATCGTTCAGAAAGGGTTTGTAAAGCCCGCGATGTACTGCTCCACTGACGAGGGTATAGCGGTAGCGCAAAAGCGCCGTCGTAGCGCCATGATGATGTGGAATTCTGTGTGTCTGTCCTTCCTCATCCTCCTGGTGGCGACCATGGTCGGTGCCACAGAGGGGGAGACAGCCAAGGAGTCCCGATGCGAAGAAATCACCATTCCAATGTGCCGCAGTATCGGATATAATTACACGTCGATGCCAAATCAGTTCAATCATGACAGTCAGGATGAGGCTGGACTGGAAGTCCACCAATTTTGGCCTTTGGTGGAAATAATGTGTTCGCCCGATCTAAAGTTCTTTCTGTGTTCTGTGTATGCGCCCATCTGCATTGAGGACTACGATAAGCCCTTGCCGGCCTGCAGGAGCGTCTGCGAAAGGGCAAAGGCCGGTTGTGCACCAATTATGCAACAGTATGGGTTTAAATGGCCCGAACGCATGGACTGTTCCAAACTTCCCGAATATGGCGATACAATGAACCTGTGCATGGATAAGCGTAATGGCTCTGCGCCGGAGGAGGAACGGCCCAAAAATTACGGGAACCTGGATAAAAAATGCCGAGGTAAGAATTCTAAGTACTGTCCTAAACCCACTCGCAAGGACACATGCAAATGCACTTGTCAGAGACATCTGATCTCGCTCGATGCTTCTTATCGACAGTTCGGACCCAACCGAAACGAGTCCTTCTCAGTAGGCAGTGTTCCCGACTGTGCATTGCCTTGCCACGGGATCTATTTCAGCGAAGACGAACGGACATTCGCCCAATTTTGGATAGCCACTTGGGCCATTCTGTGTTGCGTGTCGACATTAACAACCATCACTACTTTCTTGATTGATATGGACAGATTCAAGTACCCGGAGAGACCCATTATCTTCCTGAGTGGATGCTACTTCATGGTCTCCGTCGGGTACATCATTCGCATGGTAGCTGGGCATTCGGAGGTTGCGTGTGATGGGGATATGATCATCTACAACTACCATCTCGTTCGCCATAACCCTTATGGGTCCGGCCTTTGCACGACGGTGTTCCTCCTCATCTACTTCTTCGGGATGGCTTCCAGCATCTGGTGGGTGGTGCTGGCCTTTACCTGGTTCCTGGCAGCTGGTCTCAAGTGGGGTAACGAGGCCATTGCGGGGTACTCAACCTGGTTCCACCTGGCGGCGTGGCTTCTCCCAACCATCCAGAGCATTACCGTTCTGGCACTCGCGGCCGTCGACGGCGATTCAGTTGCTGGCATTTGCTACGTAGGCAATCAAGACATCGGCAATCTCCGTGGATTCGTCCTGTCACCCCTCTTCGTCTATTTGGTCCTTGGTTCCTGCTTTCTCCTGGCAGGGTTCGTAAGCCTATTCCGTATCAGAAACGTCATTAAGCAGCAAGGAAGAACCAAAACTGAGAAGCTCGAGAAGCTGATGATAAGGATCGGGGTGTTCAGTGTCCTGTACACTGTGCCAGCCACCATCGTCATCGGATGTTACTTCTACGAACAAATGTACGTCGAGGACTGGCAGGACTCCCTCGTTTGCCCCTGCAGCGCTCACCAAGGGGAGCGCCCCGATTACTCTGTGCTGATGCTGCGTTACTTCATGACCCTGGTGGTGGGCATCACGGCCGGTTTCTGGATATGGTCTGGAAAGACACTGGACTCCTGGCGGAGGTTCTATCAACGTGTGTGCCCCGGCGCCCACGCCCACACTTACGAGTACCCAACAAGACCCATGAAGCAGGCAACGGCGCCTTCCTGCGCTTCCTTCCCACCTCCGCCCATGAGCGCCCAGGGCACCGCCCATAGTGTAGCGTCACACCTGGGCTCCGTTAACAAGACACTGCCCCTGTCACACGTATGACAGGAGGGGGAGGAGGGGCCTACATTCCTGGACCTCAGAGCAGTATTGGAGGCTGCCAAGGGGGCAGCAGTGTTGTGGGGGGTGGTGCCCCCTCCACCTGTCACAGTGTCACCACACCACATGTTTACGTTGACCCAAGAGACGTGCCCTATGACCTCTAAGAGGGCAAAATAATGTCACGTCCTCATGAAAAAAAAAAAAGACAGTATTTTAAGTAAGAGGGAATATTATATATATATATATATATATATATATATATATATATATATATATATATATATATATATATATATATATATATATATATATATACATATATATATATACATATATATATATATATATATATATATATACATATATATATATATATATATATATATATATATATATATATATATATATATATATATATTGGACTCATCTTTATTTATGTTACCAAAAGACTCTACAGTATTATCTTTCCAGTAAATGTGGCATGTGCTGTGTGTGTGTGTGTGTGCATAAAACTGAATCATTAGAAAGACAACAGGAAGCAAAGACAGAACTCAAGACTATAGCCTATTATCGAGGTCTCATTCCAAGGGTGAACTAAATAGAGAAGAACACCAGAGAGAAAAAAAAACTATGATTTATCGATTAAACTTTCTTAGTGAGTTAACGTCAGAAGTGGAACCCAAAGAGGTGAACTCTCGTGTGGTTGACAACTTCCTTAGTTCTTAAAACAGGCCTATTGGTGGTGCCACAAAGGCTACCACAAATTCTTGCTGTGATCACACGTATCCAAGGAGGAGGTTAAGGAGAAGTTAAGAGTATTATGTGTTGTATACCTTTAACTATTTTGGGGTTGATATGTATACTTTCTTATAAATATAAGATATACCAAATACAATCTTTTTTTTTTTTATGTCTGGCATTGTTAGGGCAGGTCTGTCGACTTAGTTTCGGTGATAAGAAAATTAGGAAGAAATCTTACGTCTACTCATCTCAGCTCATCTTATATAAATAAAAAAATAAACTTATTTCATGATCTTCTTAACTGTTACATACGTCGAAAAATAGATGCATCTTACATATTTATTCATTTACGTGTATGACTTCTCTTAGTGATTATTAATTACTTTGCATATTTAATTACTCTACATATTCAGTATTTCCTCACTTTGCATATTCAGTATTTCATCAAGTTAATCACTGTGCAAAATAAACATGATCATTTTTAAGACTATTATTAACTCATCATTTAATCAATAAATCACTTTAATTTGTCCAGATAAATCCTTCATATATTTTTCATTCAGAAAGACTTCAACCGTTTATCGCAGTATTAAGTCATCATTTAATCAATAAATCACTTTAATTTGTCCAGATAAATCCTTCATACATTTTTCATTCTGAAAGACTTCGACCGTTTATCGCAGTATTAAGTCATCATTTAACCAACAAACCACTTTAATTTGTCCAGATAAATCCTTCATATATTTTTCATTCAGAAAGACTTCGACCGTTTATCGCAGTATTAAGTCATCATTTAATCAATAAACCACTTTAATTTGTCCAGATAAATCCTTAACATTTTTCATCAGTATTAAGTCATCATTTAATCAAACCACTTTAATTTGTCCAGATAAATCCTTCATACATTTTTCATTCTGAAAGACTTCGACCGTTTATCGCAGTATTAAGTCATCATTTAATCAATAAACCACTTTAATTTGTCCAGATAAATCCTTCATATATTTTTCATTCAGAAAGACTTCGACCGTTTATCGCAGTATTAAGTCATCATTTAATCAATAAACCACTTTAATTTGTCCAGATAAATCCTTCATACATTTTTCATTCTGAAAGACTTCGACCGTTTATCGCAGTAACCGAAGTGACTATACCAGATCAGCCCAACAAGTCAGCGCCAACGCCCTAGTCGGCCAATCAGTGAAACCTCTGTGCCATAACAGTAACAGATAATAAGTATTGTGTTTAAGAGTATTCCTCTTTTTTTTTCTTTATCACGCCAAAGTTAACTTTATTGCCATGTCTGTGCTCTGCATTTGCACAAAGAAAACTGTTCACACGTTCAAGTCAGAAACAGTTAAGATATAAGGCACTGATGGGGCACGACCATCATATTAACAGCAGTTGCGTTATTAATGCGCTGGTCGTGGAGATAAAAAAAAAAACTCAATATATATATAGTGATGATATATGATACTAACGACCGTTCTACAAGGTGCAATCAAAATATGATGTATTATATTGGTGTAATTATGTTGAATTATTTAAATGTATAAATGTACATTTCTTGTATAAAGGTATTCACATTTCTAGTGTGTACAACTGTACATAAATCACATTTCTAGAGTGTACATAATCTAGCTTTTGAACCATGTCTATATGTGCTATAAATGTGTTTTATATGTATTGGCTTTAAGGCGAATTTGCATATCATTATAAATTAAATCTATTCTGTGAATTAACACAATTGTTTCAATTATCTTAAATGTTCAGTCTCCTGAATAGCTTGTGGTTATTAAAGTGAAAAACCGATAAAAACAAAAAATTAGAGAGATTTCTCCGCGGTAACTTCATGACTTCTGGAATTGTTATTACCACAATATTCAATGGACACTAGGGACAATAGCGTATTCCCCTAATCAAAGACATCTCTTTACAGCTAATGGTCATTACACATTTGGCAGTATAACATGCTCTACTTGACAATCTGTCCTTAAAAGTTTTGGGAAACCCGTACCAAATAAAAAAAATACCGTAGATTGTTGACGTGGACGCAAGTCAAAAGTAGTTAAACCCGGATAAATCTGACAAAAAAAAAAAAAAAAAAAAATGCATGAATTGCAAAAAAAAATTTAAAAGAAACATGGAAGTATGAAACTACAATCCCACTCTTTCTGCTTAACAACGAAGTAAATATGGGGAACCACTTCTAATTTCATTCTGCCGTTCTTTAAGCAGCGCACCACTCTCATTCCTACACCCACTAACAAAAGCACTTGCATTAGCGATGAAACTGTTCCCATGGACGTAACGACGTACGAAATATAAAAACCACTCATGACAGTGAAAAAATTTGTTTTTAAACGAACAGGAAAACTGTGTTGGATACGAACTCGGGGATGTATGGAAACAAGTTAAATTTAGCTGCAAGTTACTGAAACACAAGACTACAGCACATTAGGAAATGAAAATATGACTCCCTCTCTGACGGACACTAGTAATGGAAATATGAATAAAGCTCGGCACGAATGCTTTAAAGGGAAATGAGCAATAATAGTAAACAACAATCCCAACCTAAAGAAAAAGAAATAATTATATATTTACTAACCGTTATGGCACATAAACAGAATACCAACGATTTGTCAAACTTATCGTTTGAAATAGGAAAATTAAGGATAACGTTATAATGAAACTTGTTATTGTAGTATGTTAATCATAAAAAATCAGCATAAACTCTCAAACAACAATCACGTAAGCAGATAAAAAAAAAAAACTTCACCACGCAAGCCATCGAGAAATGGCAGAACTCGCAAGAAATAAAAACTCCTTACCAAATACCTTTTCCATAATAAAACAGCCCTGAAACCATCTGATACTAGCAACTGAGAGGAAAATGAGATATGCGATTTAAGCAAATGAAATCAAAATTTAATCACGTAATTTCCCTGTCACACGAAGGAGACAAAACTCCGAGACTTGAGGAGGTGGGCGTGTCTACGAGGGTTTGATGAAACGGAAGTTCCGTGAGTCAGACAGTGTAAAAGCGTTCAGGAAGATACACTAACGGGAGGAGACAGAGCTGTTTACAAGGGATGGAGATTGTGAACGGGGTTACATGACTTGCGTTTTGTATTATTTTTTAAGAGAGGTGTGAAACCTGTTTGGATAACTGATTAATTCATTCTGCAGTATGGTGTCCAAACGACTGAGATCGTCGACGCTGGAAAGTGTTCTGAATAATTTTTGGATTGAAAGAATCGTAATACTCTCCCCAGAAATATTTGCGTTCCATCCCTCCTTTGGAAATAGGTTCATATCTTGCACTTCTATACAGTAGTTTTTGAAATTTCAAAGATTAGTGTGATGAAAATTGTACACAAATATCACCATAGTTCATAAGCAATTCTGATGGTAATGACGAAAATATAAAATCTGATGCACTTTTATATGCGTGCATAGTTTCATAAACCATGCAAGGAAATGTTTCCACGAATTCTTTTTAGCTTTTGGTGTACAAGGTATTTATTTCACAGGGGAAAATAACAATTATCTTCCCAACTACATCAAGTCTTGTTATTTCTATGGACTTCATTTCATTACTGCCATTATTCCGCACTGCCGGACTGCTGGCATTCCCAAACTATGCTCAAATGCGAGTTCTGAAAGAAGATTTTCAATTCATTTCCCTTGAATGAAAAATGTGCCAAGATATTCAGACTCAAAAATTCCTTTCTCAAAATTTGCTTTCATTCCAACTACTCAATGGATTTCCCTTCATTACGAGACCAGATATTCTCCAATGACAATATCGAGTTTAATATCTTTTTTGCCCAACCGTCTAATATTCATTAAAAGTCTAATTAAGAAGATGTACATCTTCAGATCGTGAGATCGATAGACTAGATGCCTGAATGACCCGGTCTCTTTTTTTGCTCTCTGGATGATTGAGTAACCTTCTCTCTCTCTCTCTCTCTCTCTCTCTCTCTCTCTCTCTCTCTCTCTCTCTCTCTCTCTCTCTCTCTCGTGTGGTGAATGACAAGGTTCCTCTTCCATAGTATGACTCTCTCTCTCTCTCTCTCTCTCTCTCTCTCTCTCTCTCTCTCTCTCTCTCGTGTGGTGAATGACAAGGTCTCTCTTCCATAGTATGACTCTCTCTCTCTCTCTCTCCCTCGTGTGGTGAATGACAAGGTCCCTCTTCCATAGTATGACTCTCTCTCTCTCTCTCTCTCTCTCTCTCTCTCTCTCTCTCTCTCTCTCTCTCTCTCTCTCCTCCGCCCCTGGTAACAAAACTGAATAATATCCTTTTGCTAAATGTGAAATTCCAACACAAAATATTCACTCTAAGTTCTGTGCATTTATTTTGTACTTATTGCACACTAAAATATTTCCATCACAAAATAATACACAATACTTCCTTTTTCGCTACATACTTCAACCATCTAAATGTATTACACAAACGGGCTGACCCACAGGCGCACTATCTTATTCAGTTATACGGTTATTTCATTAGTAATATCACATCTATTTGCAGTGGTTACAACACAAGAAATATCAATCATTTACGGGAGCCGTATATCAGCGCAAACAGATTCACTTATGACGTTTGTATTATACAGTAAGCAACGTGAACTCACAAGCTCGAGGTTTATGTTTGCAGGACTGAACGAAAAAATAAATAAAATTCCAAATCCATTATTATTATTACTAAAAAGTTTAACCAGACCACTGAGCTGACTATCAGCTCTCATAGGGCTGGCCCGAAGGATTAGGATGAAATGACAAGTCTAGGCTAGAAGCCTATAGCACTGGGACCAAATAGGTCACTCGCTAATGATGAATGAACGAAAATGAAAATTAAATTAAAAGATGTAACTTAGAGTAAAGACATAACACTTGGAACAATTTTACTGCTCTTAGCTGCTACTTGTTCAAGAGTCACGCATTCTAATATTCCTTCTAGGATTTTCGGCGAGGGAAATAGCCTGAGAAATTACACTAAGTAGATATTACGAAATGAATCCCGATATCATTCCTCTGTATTCTGCAAAAAAAAAGTTATTTTTATTTACAATTGAAATACAGTGATCAAACGAAAAGTCTCCGAAGAAATGTATATAACGTGTGCTCAAATTTCAACTGTACTTCCACAATCAAAATGACGACAAAAATACATACATACACGCACATCTTAACAGCAAATATGAGGATACGTTGAAGGCGGACTGACTTCACTTGTACCGAAGCCCCATGTCTCAAAAATGTTCAGCCGCAATAAAAATGGCTTTCCTTACAAAATGATTCTTTGAGATATCGTTTTCGCTGAACCGGATTTGAACGCGTTCCGTGCACCAAACTGTGCAGGGGACTAGCATGTTTCCGGGCACTTACATATAATGAGCTTGATATCAGCAGCGCAGCAACATATGCTTTCCGTCCATGAATCATGCAGCTTCACGCTATCGTAGCCTACAAGGTAGGATCTATGTCTCTCTGCGTAGGCTATACAGATGATCTCACACACTCACTTTATGTATGTGTATATATATATATATATATATATATATATATATATATATATATATATATATATATATATATATATATATATTAGAGGAAAATCATAGGTGATTATATATATATATATATACATATATATACTTATATATATATATATAATATATATATATATATATATATATATATGTGTGTGTACATACGTATATATGCATCCATACATAATTACACACATACATAAATGCAAGTGAAACGAAAGAAATATAAATGCTCATAATCCTTTGAAATCTATGAAATGACATGGATCGACTGATCTTCGCTAATCTAAACACAGGTAAATCCGACGGGCAAAGTTATTCCAAAGCATGTGCTTGTATAAGAACACACACACACACACACAACACACACAAACACACACAAACAGGCTTACCCTATTAAACAAACCTGTAAACAAACTTTGTCAACGTAATCTCCACCTAAAAATCTTAAGTCTGGTATTGAATGAATTCCTAATTCACCATTCCTCACGCAGACAACGCAAGCATAAAACGAGGATAAATCGGAAAGATCCTTTGACCAAAACAAATGAAAGTTACCGGGCCAACCTCATCGAATGAAGAGAACTCACTTCATCAACTCTTCATAATATGTCTGTTATTTTCATTAAAAAATGAGGACCACAGGTTCAAATATCCATAAATATCAACTGAGACAGATTCAGAAGCTTTGTTCCGTGCCTGCATAAAGGCTGTGGTCATTTCTTAAAGATGTACATCAACGAGTTCTGAGTATCAAGCCTCTGGACTACTTGAGGCGAAAGGCCAGAACAGCTTCAAATCAGACGTTGCCATGTATACCTTTGCTGTTTGCCTCCTCTTTTTCCGTGAAGGTGGACGAGTGTTCAGTAACATGGTAAATATATTAGTGTGTATATATGGCATTTCAAAGTGAACCCCATCATTCGTCCACGAAACTGACAGAACATGAAGCGAAAAATTCAAAGCGTACGAAAAGAAAAACCCAGCATAACTGCATTCACAAAATACACAGAACTGAAGTCCGTACAAAAGTTGGCTGGTTCCTCCGTATGTGGCTAAAACACTCCACACCCTCGAACTCGACAGCGATCGATCTTCATGAAAGAAATATAGACAACAGCTTTACTCTCTCTCTCTCTCTCTCTCTCTCTCTCTCTCTCTCTCTCTCTCTCTCTCTCTCTCTCTCTCTCCTCTAGCAACGAACCGAACCAACTGTACAATACTTGGTTTGTTTCCCTTGAATGTACATATAAAATGATAAATACCATACACAGCAAACCATGCCTACACATAATGCACTTAGCATTGTTGTTCATACTACAGACAAGTTCTTTCAGAAGCAAAGTTTCTGAAAGCTTTTCAATTATTAAGCATTCTTCTCTCTCTCCCCGTAATCACCACGCCCACATAATAGGCAACCATGAATAAAAACACGAGCATGAAACACACTTTCAGAGACTTCTACCATGTGAATATGGTAGCCTATTCTCATGGTGTTTGAGTGGGCGTGGTGATTACGGGGGGAGAGAGAGAGAATAATGCTTAATAATTAAAAAGCTTTCAGAAACTTTGCGTCTGAAAGAACTCGTCTGTAGTATGAACGACAATGCTAAGTGCATTATGTGTAGGCATGGTTTGCTGTGTATACTATTTATCATTTTCATATATATACATATATACAGTATATATACATAAATATATACATATATATAAATATGTAATAAACGTGTGTATGTTAATCTCGATGGCTAGGTGGATAAGGTCACTATCACTCTACTACTACACAAAATAAGAAAGGCTTGGGTTCAAATCTGATCCGGGTAGAAGGACTTATCACATATAATTCTCTTAAGACGTAAGTTATAACCACGGTAAACTGAATTAGATATATATGGGCTACTTGTGGTTATTTATATATGTATGTATGTGCATACACATATGCAATCTATATATATGTGTGTGTATGCACATATAAACATACATATAAATATATATATGTATGCATGTGCATACACATATGTATGCACATACATACATATATAAATATTTATTTATTATGTATGTGCATACACATATATACAGTATATATATATATATATATATATATATATATATATATATATATATATATATATATATATATATATATATATGTGTGTGTGTGTGTGTGTGTGTGTGTGTATGTGTACAATTACAAAACTATGGCATAGATTTTAAGTTTCTGCATCATGTTTTTTGTCTTCTTTGTAAGTAATTATTTTTCTTTAACTGTTTTCTATAGTATTACTATGGGTTCAACTTGCAACAGAGCATTTGCATTACATATGATAGGTACCTCTCCCTTGGTCTCATGCTGTACTGTGATTGCCAAACTCCATCTGAAGGTGTTAACATTGAACTTTCTTGTGTAATGACCCAAAGATGTGAACAGTTCTAAAGATTACCCTTATCTCCATACTCCAATGTGAAGTTTGTGTTGGTGGTTTAAATTTTGAAAAAAAAAAAAAAAAAAAAAAAAAAATTTTACATCTTATGCCCATTGCCGGATCTACAGTCTAGAGGCACCTTTACCCTTTCGCTGCCTTACTACTTGATGAAACATAATGAAGTGTAGTTCTCCTTATTAACTCGTGATTCCTCGTCAAGTGCTTTTCTATTATTTCCTCTCTCTATGTTGACCCGGCAAACATTTTCTAATTGTGATTTTCCAGCTGTTGTTCAACCAGTATTTTCATTTTATGATACTTTCCTCTTCAATGTTATCCTAAGTGACTTTTACACATACATCCGACCATTAGCCTAAGGAATTTTCCTTAATAGGGTAACTTTAATCAGTGAGTCAAGGAGAGAACTTCAACATACGTTGTTTCACATATTGACATTCAACACCTTCAGCAGAACCTCGACCACCCTCCTATGTTTCACACATACACACACACACACACACACTGAACCACTCACCTCCCTGCATACACTCTAAACAGTATCCTTGATTCTAGGCCTCCCACACCATCACCTATGACATCAACTTCAACCAACATTTTCCAGTCTCAGTCACCACCTTCTTCTTGTTCTTTAGACCTTATTAATCCCACTGTATGGCAGGGTCGGCCGCTCGAGTCAACTCTCTCCTTCTATTTCTATTCCTTGGGGGATGCGTCTTCTTCGCCCAGTCCCACCTCACCCATATCCCTCCTCACCACATCCATCCAACTGATCTGTTGACGCCCCACACTCCTCTGCATCACTGGCATGTTCTTAGCTCTCTTGATTGCTTCCACCTCCCCTCTTCTTATTACATGGCTGTAGTATCTCAAACGAGCTTTCCTAGCCTTCTCCTTTGCATTACATATACCACATATTCTTCTTATATCTTGATTCTCCCTCGTTTCCAGTAATGACATTCCAGCAGTCCATCTCACCATCCTCATCTCGTTCTTTCCAACAGTCCCTTCTCTTTCCTCTTAAGTGCTCAGGTTTCTGCCCCATATAGTAGTACAGGCCTGATAACTGTCTTATAAATCTTCATTCTGAGCTTTAATGGTATTTTCTTGTCTAAAACAACCCCAGTTACTTCTCTCCATTTTCGCCATGCTTCTTTCACTCTCTGTCTCACTGCTTTCTCAGTACCTCTCTCTTTCCCTTTCTATGGCTCCTTTCCATACTAAAAACCTTTCTTGCAGTTCTTCTTCTGTGTCTGCTATAATGACTAAATCATCAGCAAACAACAGATCCCACAGTTCATCGTTGTTCCTTGATTCTGATGTCAGTGTGTCTATAACGACGAGGAACAAGAATGGACTCAGAGCTGATCCTTGACGGAGGTCCACCTCCACAGGGAATGTCTCAGTCACCACCATACTACAGTAACTTGCAAATTATACACTCCATTCCCACAACATGACCAGACCATCTAAAAACACTGATCTCTCTTTACTTAAATTTAAAATCATTTCAACCACTCTTAACTCCAAATATACAATTCATCAACAGCTTTTGCATTTTACTCACATTCACATTTGGGATCTACAAATTAGCCTCGGAATCCTTTCATACATCCTAACTTTTGTTTCTGCTGGCCCCCTTCTATTCCAAACCTTTCGCCGAGGTCCTGTACTTTTTTACTTCAGCTTTCAGAGACTCTCATCTATTCTCTCATCCTACTATCACTTATCACATTTGCTCCAAAATACATATGTGGATCAACAACTTCCACACCTTCACCATCTATACTGACATTCATTTCTCTTTTGTTGGCTTCATTTTACCCACATTACCTTGTTCTAGTTAACATACTCAAACGAGTATATCACTTTGTTAGATATGTTTCTGAAAAATATCTTCAGTATTATGTCTTGCTTAGCTTATTAGTAGCATAAGCACTGCTATCTTGCTATCTTTGCTTGTGTATCTATGTATTCGTTGTCACTTATTTTTTTGCAGATTATTATACAAGATTTATTTCTTTTCATAATACGCAAATATATTTATTGTTATTAAACTGCTGTTATTACTATTCTTCTTTACCTCTTCCTTTCTTCACATATATAGTTCTCATTCCAGGGAACCTTGCTCGGCAAATTTGTGGCCTTCTAATTTGGCAGCACAAATAATAATAATAATAATAATAATAATAATAATAATAATAATAATAATAATAATAATAATACTAAATAAATAAACAACGGATTACTGTATCATAAGCGGACATCAGCCACTACTATCAACTGACACATTTTCTTACCTCACAACTTTGCACATACATATCGTGTCCTTTCTTTAGTTTCTACCGATAAAATGACAAAAGTCGTTGGTACACACTACACTCTTATCGAAGGCTTATTACCCCAAAACGGTCTCTTATACCAAATCTAAATGTTGTAACACTAATTTTTTCACGACAGCTTCTAAATGGTCTCAACAGCCTACAATTTACACATTCCCAACATACGTCACACTGCAACTCTAGCCATCTTTCATAGGCTTCTCAGTATCCATGTACACCACATTCTTCTTTTTATTAGCCTTTACTCTCAAGCTACTCGCAAATCAATTTCTGAACATTTTGTATACAATCTATATGCATGTGCACGTGTGTGTGTGTGTGTGTGTATGCGGACGCGCGTTGGTTCTTCGTGCATTCTTTGCTTTCCAATCAATATGAATTGAAGACTGACTTCGTGCCTTCCAACAACTTCCACTTAACGGCTTTGAAGTTATTTGCTGCCTGCTGTGTTCCCGGTCTGTCTGGTTTAAGGGGAAAGGCTTTCAACCGAAGGGGAAGCATGAGTACTTTCTATTATCAGACGAGTTATTCTCTTTTTCTTTTTGCTTTTCAGTGTACTTGTCAGTCCAGATCATATGTATTTGTTTCGGCCTCACTTGTGTCAATTGAGGCTATCAGTCGAGAAACATGCCAAGCGCCATCCTGGGTCAAAGTATTTTTTAATTTAATTTATTACATTTTAAAAATGGCACTTGGCATGTTTCTCGACTGAAAAGCTCAATTAATGTATATGTGACCGGGCACACTAACAACAGAGGCATAGCGTAGCATGAGCATACATTTCCTACAACATTTTAGTTGAGAACATACGCCAGAGCAAGGGTAATATCAATATCAATTATTATGATGGCGCCTAGTCTTGTGCAAAGGAGGAGTGGCAGCTATAAAAATAATGTTAATACGTAACAAACAGCAAGTGGGACCGTTAGATGTGCATAAGAGAGCATTATGTCAGCGTTTCGGCAATGGGCAGCTACTCGACACAATACGTGGGGGGAATAAATGTCTTTGCGAGACCCTCCCATGAATTTTGCATGACAACTTCATGAGGACGAAGAAAATGGCTCTATACGACGAGGCTGTGAGGATTTATAATGTTCATGCACCATTAAAAAATATACATAGAGGAAAAAATCTCTCTCGCTTTGCAGACCCTCTAATAAGTAATACTAAAAATAATCTCTCTCGCTTTGCAGACCCTCTAATAAGTAATATACTAAAAATAATCTCTCTCGCTTTGCAGACCCTCTAATAAGTAATATATACTAAAAATAATCTCTCTCGCTTTGCAGACCCTCTAATAAGTAATACTAAAAAAAATCTCTCTCGCTTTGCAGACCCTCTAATAAGTAATACTAAAAAAAATCTCTCTCGCTTTGCAGACCCTCTAATAAGTAATACTAAAAATAATCTCTCTCGCTTTGCAGACCCTCTAATAAGTAATACTAAAAAAAATCTCTCTCGCTTTGCAGACCCTCTAATAAGTAATACTAAAAACAATCTGTTAGAATTACAGCTATGTATGCAGCTAATCAATCCTGCATAAGATACGTGAAAAAGATAAAATCCACCTTTTACAAATTAAATTTCAATCTTGAAAGCTTTCACTCTCTTTCTCTCTCGCCAGATATCCTCCCCTTCTTCGCTTCGCTGTACCTCAATTACAGCAATTAATGAAGTGCAATGCTGTAATCAACAAACAGGGGAATCTGTCTGAGTACTTCGTACCTCCAGGGTAGCGCTACTGAACAAGCTACTATCTTCGAAGCTTAACGCCTATGCAGAGAAGTAAAACGTCATAAAATAAGGGCCGATATTTGCAAAATGATATGGACTACTGAACCCTATCTAGGCCACTCTAAATACAGGCAAGATAAAAACAAAGAAGAAAAAAATGCTGGGTTTTACCCGTAAGGTTGTGACCCAACATAGCTTGTATTATGTGAATCTTCGAGGAGAGAGCTGAATTAAGGAAGAAAAGACTGGTTCACGGAACAAACGGTAAAATCTTCACATTCTGTTTGCTCGAAAACAGACTTGTTCAAGAATGCAAGGTCTAAAAATTTCCTCCTACTGACTTATCCATCTTAATTCTATGTATATAACCAACATTCTACAGTATATACAACTAATATCATTTATTCTTCTTGACAGAGAATTCTACCCCCAAAACTTCATGCTAAGCCATTTTTCCTTTTCTTTTCAAACATCGCGATACAAAAGTTTAGACACACTAATGAACATACTACTTGAGTAAGTTACTAATAACGTTGGTATGCTGGAAATCACATGTTCTTAAGGAGTGTACCTTACATGTTTATAATACTAATCTCGAGGCATCCATTGTGAACGATACCATTTCGATAAGCTATCACACAGGATTAAGGTTTGTAAATCAATTATGATTATCTTAAGCCCTGAGGCGTGAACCACGAATTCTATAATGAAATTAAACAAAACTCACAAACAGTATATTCATTACTAAAATATAAAACATCTCTAGCAATCCAGGTTCTGGATTGTATATTTCATTTCAGGTCAAACGTCATAAAAAGGTGAACCATTCTAATGTTATCTGACAGTGCTTTACGCGAATTTACTATCATATTCATCTCTCTCCGTGTCTGCTCCATCATAAAAACGTGATAAAAACAAAACTGGAGCATTTTGTCACGGTTAATGAAACGCTGTCGTGAAGAGATGCTCTCTGCATGACATTCATTTTTCATTTTCTGCAAGGCGCTGAACACAAGCGGAAGACGTGGCAATGTGTTCACATATGCACATGTGTATAATATGTGTATCTATGTATACAATACGTAGGTACAGGGTATTAACTAACGTAGGCATCAAACAGCGAAAGGGGGCTTTTTTGCATGTCCATCCAATTCAAAGCTGACTCGCACACAAAGAGAGAGAGAGAGAGAGAGAGAGAGAGAGAGAGAGAGAGAGAGAGAGAGAGAGAGAGAGCCAAGAACAAAATAACGTAAACTTTTTGTGATACAAACACAACATATAACAAATACATGATATTAAAACTAAACACAAACTGGTTAAAACAAATGAGCTGTACATAAGCTACCATAAAATACATCTAATTAGGCAATGGCCGGGAAAACACATTAATGCCTCGCCATTATCAGAGAGATATGGGACACAATGGCCCTTTTTTTTCATACATAAATCATAACTAACCCTAAGCTCAGCTACACAAAGAAACGTCTTGGGTTCTAATCGGATTTCATCTTGTTTATACAATTTGTTTTACATCACAATACCATTTTCCTTGCTATTTCTTCTGTACAATGAACTTCTTTCACTTAAGGATTGCGCCAACTAAGAGCATATATATCAATGAGAAAGAAGATAAATTTATGACAAGTTGTATTAATTTCCCGTCAGTCAGGATTCATACTTAAGATTTTCATCAGTGGTATAATGTTTTCAAGGAAAAACTATTGTTGAAAACGTTGTGTTCACATTTAACTGATCTCTCTCTCTCTCTCTCTCTCTCTCTCTCTCTCTCTCTCTCTCTCTCTCTCTCTCTCTTCATGGCAGCGATAAACGCAACACTTTCATTTTACAAAACAAGATTTTTGGAAAGTTTTTGTTATCAAAGAAATAAAGATAATTCCAGCAACAACTACAAAGACAAAACAAGAGAAAAGCAAGTATGTCAAACATTACCACTGGTACTTACACACCAGAACAGGTGACATACTACAACCGTCTTACTTGAACAAATTAATCACCCTCTATAACAAGGTACTGACATTATATATATATATATATATATATATATATATATATATATATATATATATATATATATATATATATATATATATATATGTATATATATATATATATATATATATATATATATATATATATATATATATAAATATATATATAGAAATATCACAAGCACTAGCACGTTGGTACTTGTACATACAAACGCACTAAGCAGTTTCCCTTAACAGGAGGAGGATCCAGAGATAAAACAGGTCACTGCTCTATTCATACTTCAACTACTGAACCGTGGATAAACCCCTTGTGCAAGGAAAACTTCCAGAATATTTGCTGCTTCATTCATTCACTTCCAGTGTATTAAGGTTCTTTCATTTCAATACCCCTTTCACACGACCTATCTAACCCTTCTAGGTCTTCCCCTCCTTTCTCCCTAATCTTTTCACCACAGTATCATCGCCCATTTTCCCCACATGACCGAACCTCTCGAAATACTCTTTTCCGTCCTTTCATTTACCATAACATTTCTAAAGCTTCTACGCGTCTATCAGAAACACAAATAACTCACCTAACAGTTCTTCTTCTGCCACACATACTACACAAACAGTTCACCTCAACAACGACCCTTTATCTTTCATTTGCACTGAGCATCCACCCTCATTACCTAATTCTTGATCGTTGTTAATCTCTACTTTCTTCTCTTGCATACACTTCCTGACTCTTTTCCTATTATTGCAGTTCCTCTTCAGTTCCTCGTTGGATGAGTCGGTAGAGTTCTCGGATAGCACTCTGCTAGGCACGAGTTCGAGTCTCCGGCCAGCCAGTGAAGAATTAGAGGGAATTTATTTCTGGTGATAGAAATTCATTTCTCGGTATAATGTGGTTCGGATTCCCACAATAAGCTGTAGGTCCCGTTGCTAGGTAACCAATTGGTTCTCAGCCACGTAAAATAAGTCTAATCCTTCGGGCCAGCCTTAGGAGAGCTGTTAATCAGCTCAGTGGTCTGGTTAAACTAAGGTTTACTTAACTCTTCACTATTCCCAATCATTATAAAAGCGAAAGGACATTCCTCAGATGCTAACACTTTCTCAACCATTCATTCGTTCGTTTGTGATGTCATCCTTATTTATATGAGGTCAACTTCTACCATTATGTCCCACTCCACTTGAAGATGTTCTATTAAAAGAAAGTGAAACTGGCCAGTATCAATACTGTTTCATTTTCCCTATTGTCTATAATACATACATTCATAAAAACACACACACAAAAACACATACATATATATATATATATATATATATATATATATATATATATATATATATATATATATTATATCTATCTATCTGTCTATATATATCAGTTGTACAGCTTCCGACTAACGTTGCCCAATTTAGTGGTTCGCTTCAACCCTAATGGCAGCTAGTCCAAAACCCATAAATGGATACTAGTGTCTGCTCGGGCCAAGACAACTGAGGTGGGGATAGCAACTGCATCCCTATAGATTTCCTGAGTACCCATTCAGTCATTAATCCATGTGGTGAATATATATACATATATATATATATATATATATATATATATATATATAGAGAGAGAGAGAGAGAGAGAGAGAGAGAGAGAGAGAGAGAGAGAGAGAGAGAGAGAGAGAAGTGAGTTGTTGAGAGTGAAGTTTCTGAGGGAAGTAAGACGTGGTAGAAAACTGAGACAGGAAAGTGACGATTTGGTGATAAAATGGTTCTGAGATATGAGCATGTTATGTCTATAAGGCTGTTCAATATCTTCATGGACGTGTGCTAAGTTATGGGATTGGGTCAATTATCTTAGTCACTGCTTCCCTTACTAATCCAAAAGAACTTTTTAACCATCTTTATATGTACAAAACGAGCCGGACTGAACAACCAGAAGCTATCAAGTTACAGACGGAATAAGCAACATCATGGAATTGGACAGAGGAATTTTAAAATTACTCTTAACAATGCTTCAGTAAAGGTTGAAGGTTAGATGTATCTAGGAACAAGGCTTCAAATAAAAATCCAAAGGTGTGAAGTGTAAGCACCCTAGGCTGACCAATCTGGTGACTTATCCTTGCTACATATCGAAAGATATGGCACACAGGTGATCCAGGGATATAGAGGACAAAATCTGAACTTCAAGGAAGAATACCTTTAACGATACTTATGTTACAAAATCTACTTTAAGCTGATTTGTTTAACTTGAAATTGGTGATCATTCTGTCATTTCTTCAACTGATTTGTGTCCAAAATCTGACATTCCCTATTGACAGAGGTTGACATTCACGTAAAATTGTCTACCTCTTAGTGATGACCTGCATTCTCTGCATACTGGGACTGGGTCATAGAGGCTGTTCATCAAATGTCCGTGGGTCAAACAAGCGTGACCAATTCGAAGACGTGACAGAAGTAATTCACTGTGGCACGATTCTTGGTTTGAAAAATGCAAAGAGACGTCTGATTTGTTTTAATTCATTATCAGATTTATCATTCGAAGAAGTCTGCCACATATTAAAGATGGTGGAGTTTGAGAGATGTTAAATAATCACTGACAGGAATGGATGCTAGTGTATGAACTAGTCACAGAAGTTGCAACTTCTCTGCTTTGCCAGAAATTCATTTCCTTTATGCTCTCATGGGCAGGATTCCAAAGTATCTTAACATTTGCACCAGCTTCATATGATTTGTGGAATGCAAACTTGATTTGCTGTAAAAGAGTTTTTAGATAACTTTGAAGGGCCTCTATAGCCCCCCTAGACACTGAAAATGACAAATTTCTGTGGGACCACATTGTTAACAGTAATGTGCGCTGAATTTATTGTACACAATTCAATTTTGAAGACAAAAGCATTGTTTGTTGATGATTTTTTATTTACTTTGAGTGATACGGCAGCAAAGGCATATGGATTTTAAATCATCTGCATAAATTGCACGGTGGGAAACTTTATGTATTAAGATGGAATTCACATGAAAAAAAACACGAATAAATATATATTAATGGATTCAAGGTACAACAAGGTATTGACTTCATGATTATTCAACAAGATGCCCCAGTAAGTAAAAAATATTTTAAAAATGTGAAAGCGTAGAGACATTAAGGAAAAACTGAAGCCATACATTTTAAACAGTTAAGAGACATAGGCGAAGTGACGACAAATAAATAGAGCTCACCGAATGGACCAAAATGAGGGTCGAAAGGATGACCTCAAAAAATGAACATGGATGATGATGATGGTTTTTGTGACAAATTATATTCAGCTATTATATATATTTTGCCGTCTAGCTTATTTCACTAACCACAAATATGTTTATAATAAGTGCAGCTCTGTCCTCAATTTTCAATTGCTTTTCTTTCTATATATAACCTACCTCTATTAAAAAATCAGATACTTCACAGTCACAAATATCCCTTCTTAATTATTGTTTCTCCTTTTGGGCAAAGGGCGACGTGGGCATGAATAAGTACACAAAACGGACAAGCCGTT
The DNA here is from genome assembly GCF_040412425.1 of Macrobrachium rosenbergii. Taxonomy (NCBI): domain Eukaryota; kingdom Metazoa; phylum Arthropoda; class Malacostraca; order Decapoda; family Palaemonidae; genus Macrobrachium; species Macrobrachium rosenbergii. Next base: position 36,951,337 of record NC_089799.1, on the reverse strand, counting down.
AATGTTTCCTACTGAAATATAGCCAATACTCCTCTCTTATGAATACGAGCCCGTCCATAGCAAGTTCCATTACCTTAATTTAATGTTACATCCGTCCTGATTCTTTAATTTCATTTAATTTATTTCCTTGAAATTCCAAACGCTAATTGATACTTTCGTTCTTAAACCCATCACTGAAAGCCTCGGCTTCCTTGGAAAGTCCTCGCCCAGCCTTTTTCTAAAGTGCCTACTATTACACGGCCCACCCCATCTGTTATCTCTCGGTTAGACGGCAGCCTCCCCACACAACAGAGAGTCTTTTCTTCCTTCTTTTGCTTATTTGTTTCCTCGCTCCTTCTTCCGTTAAATCAACGCCTATTTCAGTTTAGCTTTATATACTTTTAATTGTCCTCAGTGTTCTACTCACCCTGGCTACGCACCATATCTCAGCGTGCTATTAGCAATCTCTCTCTCTCTCTCTCTCTCTCTCTCTCTCTCTCTCTCTCTCTCTCTCTCTCTGCTATGGGTAAGAAGTCATTAAGTATCCAATTTTTCTGCTTCTCCTTTTCCACCTTATATTCGTTCCATTTCCTTTTGCATAAGCTGGTTTCTTTTCCACTTTACCAATTCTGGTTTTCATTCAGCACTTCGATTTTTCCGCCCCGGCTGCACCTTTTCAATTTTTCTACCCGATTGCACCCCCTGTGACACTCCGCACACTGCAATCGTACATTCTTCGGATTTCGAAATTTCGAAATTCAATTTGCGCAACCAAACGCTCTCCGGCCTCTCCTTCCTCGGTGATTAATCCCAGCCTCCGCACTACCTCCGCAACCCATCCCCTCTCGCCATACAAGTCTCCAAAACGGCGAATCCCAAACAAAAGCTTTTATTGATTTATTAACGATTGTCGACACAGGACCATATTATACGGATATTGATCTCTCTACCTTCAGTGACTAACCGCTGTACCAGTCCTGATGAGGCTGCCGGACGCTGTGTTGGGGTGTGGGGGCGGTGTCTGGGGAGATTGCTGGGGAGGGGGAGGGGAGGGGGTGGAGACCAGCGCCATTGGGCGAGGGGGAGGGAGGGTTCATGACAGGATTGAGGAAAGAAAGGAAACTTGCCAAATGGGAGTCTGGAGAACGAGCAAATTCTTTCGCTTTGATTTTTCTCTGGATTTTCGCCAATGCTCTCATAAAGAAACCCTTTACAACAACTATTTTTTTTTCCTTTCGTAGTCCGTACTTTTATTTTCCATAGTATTTTGAATCTTCTGGCAAATTATTAATGCATTCAGGTTACCACACGATCGACAATTTACGGCTAAGGAAGAAGAATACCACAAACACACACACACTGTGTATATATATATATATATATATATATATATATATATATATATATATATGTATGTATATATATATATATATATATATATATATATATATATATATAATATATATATATATTGTAATGTACCTAACATTAGGTTCTGCAGGTTCTTGAACTTACATCAAAATAGGGCTGGAATGACCGGGACTGGCAACAAAGTTCCTTAAACCTAATTTATTATACATACATCCAGTGAGTACAGGTTTTGAGTCTGAAGTACATCACAATGATCATAATTAATGATGATCAAATGTAAATACCTTAAACATATTATATAAATGATAAACAAGAAATTGTTTCCAGATCTAATATACAAACACCCTAAATGTTAAATGCAGTGCAAATAAATATTACTTTAACAGCAGAACAAACCCACAGACATTTACAAACACATGTCAAATTAAACAGCAGCAGTTATCAATAAATGAGCATTAAACAGTAAATATGAAATACATCATTACCAGAGCCACATTTCTGCTCAAATACAATAAACAAAAACATTGTTATAATAAACTTGACAAATCAGGGTTCAAATAGAATAATAGGCAGCATAAAAATTACAGTGATCAGTAATCATTACACACCAAAGCAATGCCAACCAACAGAATCTCTCAATTTGTCAAAGTAGTCATTCACTACCAACAGTAACAAAATAAACGAAATCGGTTCAATCAACAGAGGACCTACAACAAGCTGTCAGACAGGAATACATCCTCAACACAAGAATTCACCTATTCGTTGACTCGTTAAGACAGTGTATATAACCATCTCAAAATCCTCGTTGCCTAAAGAAGTCCACCACTCGTCCAAACGTAGAGGTCTCCACCCTCTCGCTGAAATTAACAAGTTCATCATACCCGTTAATCATCTAAATGACTTCTTGCTGTCCTATCGCACCACACTCCTACTGCCTTCTGGGTTATATGAAACCAAAGGTATTGTCTGTCTGCTATTCGAAAAAGACTTCCTCCTTGGCTGTGTATCGTCAGAGATGCATTCCAGATGAGACCCAAAACCTGACTGACGTTGACACTCAGCCTGTAACCAACGTAACCTTCGTCAGCTCGACGAAAACACCGGAGCACGGTTTAAACAAGGAAACCACCTAGAAGGTTGTCTCAAAGTAATAACGACCAATCCTAACAATATATATATATATATATATATATATATATATATATATATATATATATATATATATATATATATATATATATATATATATAAACATAATTCTATTATATATATCTTATAATCTACACCCAAAAGATTCTAACGTGCTTCCTGGGTTGAAAATACGCTGATAGCAACCAAGGCCAAAATGACTTGTATTCTGGCCAACGACGGTGGAATTCCCTTCGTTTGAGTATTCCAAAATCAAAGTGTATCGATATTGATGAGTTATTTGTGGCTTAATTCTCTAAAGTATAAACATGTCTTATGTAATGAGAGGAAGCTGGATGTCTTTGTAATACTTAGTAAGGCAAAGTTAAATAGGGCAGTGGGTGTAGGTGCAGCAATGTTAAGACTAAAGTCGTTTATTGAGATTCAGCTGTTATAGCATGAAGGCAGAGCCAACTGGGTCGTTTTTCTCCACCACGCCCTGTATCCTGAAATTACAATGTTGAAATATATATATATATATATATATATATATTTTATATATATGTTATATATATATATATATTTATATTGATATATAATATATATATCATATATATATATATATATATATATATATATATATATATACCATACGAAGGATATATATATATATATATATATATATATATATATATATATATATATATATATATATATATATATAGCTATATATATATATATATATTTCGGCCACACACAAGTAATAATTGATATTCACAAATAAAAATAAGCCACAAATATCCACTAATTAATCTCTGGAATAAGTTCAAGGGGAATCATGTTCTTGGTTACCAACGGATTCGAACAGCGGCCTGATTTAGAAATAACGATAAACAGTTACTTGCGACCACTTAGTCAAATTATAGTTTTCTTTGGTGCAAGTTCGAAGCCCACGGGACGACGGTCTAATCAATTATAATTTTCAACGGTGAAATTTTTTCTGGGGTATAGCGAATTGGATATTAAACGAAATTTGTGGTTTAATATTTATGAATATCCATTGTTCACGTTGTATGTGACAAAATGAAAATTATATATATATATAAATATATATATATATATATATATATATATATATATATATATATATATATATATATATATGCATAAAATATTTCAGCACTGTTATTTCCATGTAACAAGGGGTGGTATGAGAAAACAACTACTGACACCTTCATGTTTTAACATTCATGTTATTTAGTCTTATTATATATATATATATATATATATATATATATATATATATATATATATATATATATATATATGTATGTGTATGCACACACATATACATATAATGTATGTATAATATATATTTTATATATTATATAAATATATCTGAATGTAAAAAGCGTCTCATTACAACGAATGATTTTGGGGGTTTAAAAAAATATTGAAAATGATTACATAAATAATGAAAAGAACGTCAACGGGACAACCTATATTTCAAAAGTAAATTACAATCACACGACCTACCTATGTGACCTACCTTAGTTTTGTGCAGACCAAGTGATTAACATAAAATTAGACTTATTTTGATAATAAGAAAAATAGCAACGGGACAGCCTTATTTGGAATGAATTTAGCGAGAAATTAAGTATCACCTGAAATAAATTCCTCTAACTCTTCATGACTGGCGATGATTATCTGGCCCATCCAGTAAGTAACAAACTTCCAAAAACCACATATTAATAAAGATTGAATCAGAGAGCATGCCTGAAAGGCAACTGACTGGAGATGATTATCATCAATTAATAACGTAAAAAACATTAAAAGGCATGAACAATTATCAATTACTTTTGAACTAAAAGGTTCTGAATACAATTTCTTTCCTCTATTCCGAGACCTTGGATTTCTCTTCCTGCTTTGGTTTTCCTTGATTTTTACCATTAACTGTCCTTCAAGCGGTTAGGCCTCTAACGCATTAGGGGTTAAGGCCTCCAGTAACCGCTGTCTTTCTTAACAGCATCTCTCGTTCCCAACGTCGTCAGTTACAATACGAACAACTACATCCAAATAATCACCAACAGCATCCACGACTCGTCTGGGGCTTAGAAGCCTTAACGTTACTCTGACACAAGACTGCACAATTGTAAGGCTTCTGATTTCTAAATCTATGATTATATACATAATAACTGCTGTAAGAACGCATTTGCTAGTCAACGAAATTAAAAAGGTTTCTGACAAACAGTTTAATTTACAGAACACTAAAATCTTCTTATTCTGAGAGTTGGAGATTTAATATAAACTTGGTGATTCCTTTCATCTTTTTATATGGTAGCGTAACCTTCTTAAACAAACAAAAGAATGCACTAGACGGGTAAGTAATACGCACGTGACACTTTTAGGCGGTAACTTTAGCTTTATTTTCGCCATTTTTCTGTCTTCCGTAGAAGGACCTTTGTACAACTAATTTGAGGTCCACTTTCGTTACAAGAACCTAAAAGTTTTGTCATCAGAGTACTTCAAACAAAGCAACTTTTTTTTAATTTCCTGCCAAAAAAATGAGTTTTCAAATTCCCTTACGATCGTATTACTAAGATGTTTCACAGAATTCAGGTCGTTTCCTTGCAGTAACGCCCTATACCTTAACAAACTGTATCGATTTTACTTTACAACTGTTTCAACACTACCTGCCTATCGTTACCAAGCACTTAAAAATTTATAAAAAAATCGATTAACATTTTCTGAACACACTGACAAAGTGACCTAGTGTGTTTCTTTCGATTTTCATCTTAACTTATTATAACTCATTCATAAATCCAGCCAACTGCTATAGTACAAATTCCTAGCAAAATATAAAACTAACATGATATCTATAAAAAAATAAGTTTTGGAGATAAATCCTCATTGAGTAGCCAAGAAAAAATCTGGGACTCATAAACCTGCAAACAGATCTTCAGGACCTTTGTAATAGTTATCATTTTGTAGACACGAAGGAGATCTGTCCTATATACACAACGTTCATCTGTAAGATGTGCAGATATCGTTTATGGGCAAACAAAGTTATCTTTGAGTCAGGTATATAGCATATAAAGTAGAGTGTCATTACAGATATGCAAATAATATCACTCTCACTGACATGGACAGAGATCGCGAAAGTCCTACGCATATCAGTTGTAGCTATAAGAATACATAAGATCACTTGGCTGAGGAATATCCTGACTCTCTCTCTCTCTCTCTCTCTCTCTCTCTCTCTCTCTCTCTCTCTCTCTCTCTCTCTCTCTCTCGGCGTACTCTGATACAATGTTCAGGATCTCTTCTAAACCAAAACGTATCCGGCAAGTGTGCCTTTAAGCAAAAAATATATAAATATATAATTATATATATATACATATATATATATATATATATATATATATATATATATATATATATATATATATATATATATATATATATATATATATATATATATATATATATATATATATATATAGCTCAGACACTTAGAAACAAAAATTAAGAGCATGTTAATACTCTAGTATCCTGGGATAGAGAATAAACGGTCTTTTTAAATCCTGTTATAATTATATCTCTAGCAGGCAAAACAAATATCCTTCACGCAAACAGATGCTTAAGATATCTTCTGCACACTTACGGAGTATCTCATGCCAAGACGTATATAAGTGGAGATAATATATATATATTAAACATGATGAAATCAGATCTATGTAAGCCATCTATCTTTCCTCGTACTTCGTGTTTGCTTCCAGACAAGAACGAAATTTCTCTCGCTAATGTTAATATTTAGAAATCCTTCGGCCACAACTGCATATACATTCCCTTCTGTTTTTAGAATCCTGCCTCTCAAGACTCAAACTATCGAAGTCCCACTGTCCAGCACAGTTTTAAAACCGTTCAGCCCTCAGCCTCTTTCATTTTAGACTCCCTCCTTAATACCCACGTACCCTTTAAACACCGATATGGGCAGTAATTTCTCCAGCATGCTGTTTGTGCTTCGTTGCTTATTACTCTTTATTCTTATTTAATTTTTTTAATGACTGTTAAGGTGTTTATTTTGTTTTTGCTCATATTTCTTTTATGAACGCAATAGGTGTCAAACTGTCAATTCTTTTATCTAGTCACTGCTTTTATATCTGATTTAATTTTCACGTATAATTCTTTTACAGTCTTTATTTGTGTACTGTCATTTATTTTACTATATACTTTTACTCTGCATCAC